>NC_056733.1:1349318333-1349621666 GCF_019279795.1 Protopterus annectens | reverse complement strand
GGTCAAGTCAAATGGAGCATCTCCCCCCAGGACACCCTTCACGGTGCAGGGCAGGCACGTTGTGTTGTACAGGGCACTGAATTTTATTAATTGATTTATTTATTAGAGAAAAGAAATAATGAATTGTTTGCTCTAAAAAATAAATAAATCAGAAAAAGCTCTCTCCATACACATTACCCTAGGTGGTGGCCAAGTTGGCCTATGTATAATGCTGCCCCCCGCCTGCAGACTTTCTCTACTTAGCCAGTCTATTCTAGATAAATCTAGATGCTTCACACAGGCTTCTGTCAGGTAATGTGCTGCTATTTAGTGGTGTCATGCTAATTATTTGGATCAATGCAAATCAAGTACATGCAGCATTTCAAGCAATACCGTGCGCTCGCTGGGGAACATGAATGTTTTATAATCTTATGCTTCACAGTCCTGGCTATGGACTTAGGGTACTGTTTTGGGTAATGCTCAGAGCTATCAATTGTTATGCCGGACAGTCCCACAGTTGGCATCCTCCATCCAGAATAAAGAGAATCAACTTATGTTTTCAGGGCAAAAAGCTATTATGTTTCACCTTTCAGACACTGTAGCAAAGAGCTTCTCAGTTCCTAACACATGCACAACTGCAGGCAAATCATGTCTCAGTTGTAGATGGCTATGTGAGGACTGACAGTGTACTTGCACCCTGACATACAACAGTAATCACAGTACTTGCAGGGATCAACTGGCACGTCTTCTGCAGTGCCACTCATGCCATGTAACAGCTTTCACCCGAGCAGCCCCTTCCTTTGCCATGTCCTAGCAGTGGCTTTAATACAAGTACATTGTGGTCATCTTAACTTAGGTCATTGTGTTGTTGCAGCCTTCCAGAAAAAGAGACAAGAACTACACACAGCCACAAAATATGAGTTTTCACTTGTCATGCAATTTAGATACTTAGTTGTATATTTTCAAATCCAATTACAACAGTGATAAACTTGATCTAAAAAGTCATCATAAAATGTTACTTCAAGCTATAAATGAGCAAGAATAACTTCCATATGTTAGTCACTATTTTCACTTTCTTAAATATTTTATTGAAACCGTTCATTTGACTCATGTCTAAGCATATAAACATGATGCTGAGATCAAATGGATGTGAAAAATGAATAAAGTGTTTTAGTGTTTAAAGTATATATTTTTCCAACCAGCATTTAAACATATACTGACTGTATTTTGACTTTCAGTAAATTAATTTTCACAGGTTCATAGTCGTGTACTAAGCTAATGGCCCTGGAGCCTTTATAAGCCTTGCCCAAAACAATTGCCCAGGCATCATGCCACCTGATGTTAGTTCACAGTCCCCTATCCAGTAGGGCAACTGGAATCATCCCTGGGATGAAATTTCTGTTACCATCCACTCATCAAGATTTCTCTTGAAGAGGGCCAGCGAGGTGCTCTGCTTGACATGAATGGGAAGCTTATTCCAGAGTATGGGCAGTCTTTGGGAGATGAAACTGTCACTCAAGCATGTTCTGCTAATTGTGGTAATGAGGTTGTGATCTCTGGTGCATGTGGCTTGATAGGACTGAGATTTGTTTAGGTGTAACATTTTAAGTAGGGCTGGGTCAGACTTGGCTTTGTAAGTCAAGCAGAGATCACCTCTAAGTTGACGATGAGAGACTGAGAACAGCTGAAGTTTCTTGAGTCTGTCCATGTAGGACATGTGTTTAAGGCCTAGGATCCTTTTTTGTGAGGTACTTTTGTGGCCTCCCCAGCTGTTGTAAGTGTCTGGTCAGGTACATGCCAAACGGGGAATTATATTCGATGATTGGTCTAATGAGGGATGAGTAGAGAGGGATGAAAACCTCTTTCTTCATGGATGTGAAACCTTTGGTTATAAGATGTGCCATGTAGAAGGACTTTCTGACCACAGTGGCAATGTGGTCGAAAGTGAGGTGGCTGTCGACCTGGGTGCCCAGATCTCTTATGGCCCCTTCAGTGTTCAGTGGGCTCCCATCAATGTGGTAATTCAGTGGAAATTAGTTTTTTCCAAAGGGGATGATAATGCATTTTTTGCTATTAAGCTTCAGGCCATGGTTCCGACACCAGTCTTTGGTCTCAGAGAAGCCCTTTTGTAGGATGTCTGCATCACTTGGGCAGTTGATAATGACTCCTAGCTTGCAGTCTTCAGCAAACTTGGTCAGCCAGAGTCCTTCTCTGTTGGTCTGTACTTCTGAGAACTAGATGCCAAACAGGAGAGGGCCCAGGACTGAGCCTGTGGAACTCCACTCATGACTGGTCGACAGTCTGACTTGGAATCCGCAACTTTCACTCTGTTGGTCCTGTCTGTAAGCCAGTTTGCAACTCACCTAGTGATGTAAGGATTGATGCCTAGTTTGTTGAGTTTATCAATGATATCTGAGTGGGGAATGGTAGCAAAGGCCTTGGCCAGGTTGAGGTAGGCTGTATGCACTGCCTTACCCTCATACACAGCCTTGGTGACTGCCTCGAAGAATTTAGCCAGGTTCAGCAGGCAGGATCTCCCCTTGACAAAGTCAAACTGTGTGGGGTCAAGAGTTTGGAGATTGCCTATATCTTTGTTAAGCAGGTCCATGATGATGCGCTCCATAGCTTTGCATACCAGACTCGTCAGGCTAATAGGGAAATAGTTCCCAGGGTCTGTAGTTGCTCCCCCTTTATGGAGTGGGATGACTGTAGCAGTGTACCATTTGTTAGGGACATAGCCTGAGGTAAGGCTGTGATTGAACAGGGCACACAGATCTGGTGCCAGTTCATGTTGTAGCTCATGTAGGACGCAACCACGGATATTGTCAGGTCCCATGGATGCTGTGTTCTTGGCTTTGGACAATGCAGCTTTTACCTGTGCCTCAGAAATGGTGGGTACCAGGCTTTCTTCTGGTATTGTGATAGGGCCCTTCGGAGGGTAAAGATGGCACAGTATGTTGGCTATATCTGTTGGCTCAGTATAGGAGGTGCCGTTGTGCAATAACTCAGAGCAAATCTGGGTATTGCCTTGGAGGTTTTTGTTATAGCTATAGAAGGCTTTTTAGTTGTTTTTAGTGTCAGTCACAATTCTGCCTTCATAGCTGGCTTTAGAGGATTTGATAAGGGAGCTCAGCTTTTTGTTGAGACTGATAAGGGAGGTTTTCCCGTCTTGTGGCTTCATTTTTTTCTGCAACAGTTTCTTCCTTCTGTTGTAGAGTTTATTGCTGGCTGGGGACTGCCAGATTGGCTTTTTTTTTTTTTTTTTTGGGGGGGAGCATCTTAGTTCTATTTGGTATGGCAAGGTCCATGTATTTGTGTACATGCTCGTACAGTGCATTGGTGTATGATTTGGCAGTTATGCAGCTATTTTCCATTGGCATGGTTGCTGAGAAGTAAGCCACCTCTGTTTTTAGGAGCCCAAAGTTGGCTAATTTGTTAACTGAGTAGATGGGCTAGTCCTATGACCATTTTCTGCCATGGTCCTTGTGAAACTCACATGTGGTAAACAACAAATTTGCAGTATAACCACTTAATGATCCTAACTATAACATGCAAGAATAATTCAGGAAAAGTAAAACAAAACAAACGATAAGCAGTACTATACTAAGGCTTTGAAATAAAAAAAGAAAGAACTATGAATGGTGCTTCTTGTTGCATATTAAAAAAGATCACATATGAAATATTACATTAAGATGAAAACTAAGATGATTAAAACTACACTTTGATTTTAGTTACAGTAAAATGCATTCAGAAATGACAGGACAATTTCAAGGGAATTCCATTCCTCCTTTCAGCTTATTCACATTTGATTAGTAGTATTGACATTACGTTTAAGCAATCGCATTAAATCCCAAACAGTATAACAGATAAATGAATGTATTTTAACAGAAGAAATGTCAAATTAATATGGAAACTTGACACTGTTTAAAATTATAGGTTGCAGTATCCAAGCAGTTCTGTATTTCTGATGTGGAGGTGCAAAATGTATAGTATCAAGTTATTTCCTACTAATGGACTTAATGACTTTAATGACTACACTTCTCACATCCCACGCTGCATTCACAGACACATTGCTTTATTCTCCAAACAGAACATCACTGTAAGTCTGATGTGCATCTGAAATAGTAAGCATATACAACATACTTGAAAATTCTGGAAATAATGTAAATAGCTAGTACATCCTAGGATTCAGAAAAGCCTACTGCAATGCAGAAGCCTTAACTCAGAAGGTTTCTATGTAGCAGTAAGTAGTTTTATTCCTGTGTCCTGCTATGGTTTTCCTGATGTTGGCTATCCCTAAACTTGCCCCAAGAAACATTCATCTTAGGCGACCTAAACATTGATTGGCAATCTTGCTGTAACAAACTCCCTACTAGCCACATTAACCTTTATGGGTTTACCCAAACAATCACCTCCACCACTAGAATAAATAAAGCCAACAATAAAGAAAGCATCCTAGATTGGATACTCACCAACAATCAGCCCATATTTATGAAACAGGAACCATCCCTGAAGATATAAGTGATCACTTACTTACCTACATTATCAGGCTCAAAACTAACCCCCCTACCCAAAGCATAACTAGAACACTCAGAACCAAAAAGAAATTGAATTTGGAACTCTTTAGAAATGAACTTTATACTTGTAACTGGTCACCCTTGAAATACCTTCCCCTAGATGAAGCTGTAGACTACTTTAATGCAAAATTCCTAACTACACTTAACCTTCACGCTCCCACTCGATCTATTAGAATTAAAACCAAATCTGCCCCATGGCTCTCAATAGAAACAAAGCAGAAAATCCAACTCAGAAACAAGATCTGGAACAAATCCCGCTCTACAAAGAACCCAACAGACTACCAACACTACAAACTACTACGAAATGAGACCAAAAAAGCCATAATGACCGATAAGAAAAGCTGTTACCTAAAATCTCAGCAAACTCGCAAAAATTGCCCACAAAAATTCTGGGCCAATATAAATGAGCTACTACAGCCTAGTAAACCTACCACACCCAACCCACAAGGCTCTGACACAATGAACCACAACCAAATTGCCAATGACTTTAATTCCTTCTTTACAGACACAATTCATACGCTGGCTAGTCAACTCTCTACAAATGACACAGTTACATCTAAATATGACTTAAAGCCACCTCCCTTTTCTCTTCCAACCTGTCCCCACAGCCTACATACTCTCACTTATCAAAAACTCAAACCTTGTACCCCCTGCTGACTTACTACCCGCAGAATACTTGCAATTAGCAGACAGTTCCATAGCCTACCCAATTTCCATACTGTAACCAGAACCATCACAGAGGGATATGTCCCAAAACTTTGGAAAATATCTCATATCATCCCACTTCACAAGGGTGGAAATTCTACTGAATTTTCAAACTACCGCCCTATAGCCCTACTCTCCCTTATCAAAAATCATGGAAAGATGTATACACAAGCAACTGCTAAACCATCTTCTCAAATACAACTTACTTTCTAATACCCAGCATGGCTTCAGACCGTCCCATAGTACCACCACTGCCCTCCTCTCCTTCACAGACACCATCAACAAAAAACCACAACACACTTTCCTCAGCTCTCTTCCTAGACCTGTCAAAAGCATTTGACATGGTAAACCACCAAATACTCATAAATATCCTCCAATCTATGTCACTAGAAACCCAACCCATTAACTGGTTCAAATCCTACTTAACGACCGACACCAAGCAGTTCTTTGAAATCCACCCTATCTTCACAGCTTCCTGTTACCATTGGTGTTCCCCAAGGGTCTATATTAGGTCCCCTTCTGTTTATCAATGACCTACACCAAATAGTTTCACAAGCTACATGCATTCAATATGCAGATGATTCCACACTCATTTGCTCAGCCACAACAGTACCTAATCTTCTCCCTTACACAACACATATTTAACTCCGTTGAAGAATGGTTTTCCCAACGCTGTCTCCTACTTAACCCCAAAACCAAACTCCTCCTCTTTACACCCTCCGTAAATCTCCTCCTATAGACTTTACAATAACATCTAAAAATGGCACACCTATATCTCAAGACCTCACGACTAAACTATTAGGAATTACCATAGATAACAACCTTAACTTTGATACACATATAAACAACACCTTGAAAATACTAACAAAAAATAGGCTCTCTACCCAATCAAACCTTTCCTCACTCCAGACTCTAGAATTACTATTGCTCAAACCCACCTTATCTCTCCCTCCTCTATGCCTCCCCATATTTACAAACCTATCAAAAAAGAAATTAGAGAACTCTTACCACAATATAGCAAGATTTGCTACAGGCAACCCATTCAAAACCCACCATTGTATCAATCTAAAACTACTAGGCTGGCTTGAATTTCAGCACCAGCTTAAAATCAATCAATTAACCATTGCCCATCAAATTCTGCATCAACCTGACAAAACACCTATACTATCTACCCTTATCCACCTCTACCATAACCTAAAATCCCTAAGATCTGCACACAAACTACTTGTAAATATTGATAAATCAAACAACAAAGCTGGTGACTCCCTCTTTTCCAACACTGTTGGAAAACATTGGAACCTGCTCCCCTCTGAACTTACCACTATTCCCTCTAAATCTCTCTTCAAAAAGAAAATTAAACTCCACCTCAAATCTCAATGGATGTGCCCCTGCACTAATCCTGACTAATCACTCTATGCCATCAGACAAATTCCTTCATCATAAAACCCTACCCCCCTCTTATCTTACACACTCTCCCTTTTTCAACCTCCCCCTCAAAAAAAAAAAATATATATTTTTAAAATGTAAATTTTTTTTTTATGATGTTAACTGTATAACCTTGCTTGTAATTTTTTGGCTCAATTTGTGTGTACTCTTTGCATATTGTTACCCTTACTTTCTTGTAATATCGCAAATGTACTTCTTCTTAAACTCTGGAGCTTAACTCCTCGGGCCTCTACTGAAAATGGACATGTATCCAGCTAGATTAGCCCGGTCAACAAATGTAAAATAAAATAAATAAAATAAAATAAAATAAAATGTGGGGCTGTAGTGCAGAAAACATTCTCAGTGGTAAAGTTGCATGCTAATGAGGTAGTCTGGGGAATAGCTAATGCTAACTGTCCTTGTTAGGAAATGGCCATGGCTCCATTTTATAGGTTCATAGTTTAGTACTAAGCTAACTGCCCTTGTGAACCATTTTAAGCCTAGCCAATTACCCCTTGTGAGACAAACACCTTAGCCATTTAGCCACCTTCCCAACCCAAATTTAGCTAATTTGAACCCTGTCTTTTGATGGTGTTCACCCAGTCACTGCTGTGGGAGTAGTCACTGTACAGGTAAGCACAGCAGATTTGTGAGTGTGTGTCTGTATGTGTGTGGACCTGTGTTTGTGTGTCTCTGTAGGTACATGAATGCAGCTGAATGAATGTTTTTATGGGGGGGGGTTCCATGAATGTCAGTCAGTGTGTGGGGTATTGCTTGTGGTGCGGTGATTCTATATGCATGTGTGTGTGTGTGTGTGCGTGTGTGTGTGTACATGTGGGTGTCTGTTTTGAGTGTAAATAAATGTGTTGGAGGCTTGCTTATGGATGATCATATGTGTGTTTATGTATGTGTGTGTGTATGAGAATGTCAATGTGTGTGTGCGTGTGCATGCATGTGTGTGTCTGTGTCTGTGTGTGAATGAATGTATGGAGGCGTGGTTATGGGTGATTGTATATGTCTGTGTGTATATATGGGTGGGTGAGTGTTTTGAGTGTGAATGAATGTGTGGGAGGCTTGCCTATGGATGTCCGTATGTGTGTTTGGTGTATGTATGAGTATGAGAATGTGTGTGTGTGTGTGTGTGTGTGTGTGTGTGTGTGTGTGTGTGTGTGTGTGTGTGTGTGTGTGTGTGTGTGTGTGTGTGTGTGTGTGTGTGTGTGTGTGTGTGTGTGTGTGTGCACACTCGCGCACATGGGTCCCTGAATATATGTGAGTGTCTGCATGCACATGAGTGGGTGTTTATGTCTGCATGGATGGCTTTATGTAAGTGTGTGTGTGTGTGTGTGTGTGTGTGTGTGTGTGTGTGTGTGTGTGTGTGTGTGTGTGTGTGTGTGTTTGCATGTGCGTACGAGTGCATAGATCTCTGAATGTATGTGAGTGTGTGTGTGTGTGTGTGTGTGTGTGTGTGTGTGTGTGTGTGTGTGTGTGTGTGTGTTTGTATGTGTGTGTGTGGTCTCTGAATGTGTGTGTGTGTATGTTTGTATGGATCTCTAAACATATGTGTGTGTGTGTGGGGGGGGGGTGTCTGTGTGCATGTATTGAGGTGCCTAGGCTACCATGATGCATGGACTGGTAGGGAAAAAAGGAATGCTGTCCGACCTGACAGTGCAGTGCTCAATTCTGAAACATACTAATGTGCTGCTAAAGAATATTTCTCTGTTCAGCTTTCCCATGCCTCTGAACGAGAGATTCTCACTGTCACACTAACTGACCAGTTTACTTTGGTCAATTACTGTGGGTGGAGAGAATCACTCTGATTCATAGCCGCAATGTAACTACTGAAATTATGTATACATTATCTCCAACATCACCTGTGTAATCAAATGTAAATACTATAAATGCTTTTCTTCATTAAGCCACACAATCCTACAAGAAGATTGATGTACCATGTTCCCTGCTGTGTTTGTTATAGTTATCATATTGTATGTATTTGCTTACAATAATGAAGTATTCCATTTTTTTATAACATTTAATTTTTGAAATGTCATTGTCAGTTGTACTATTGTTTTTATTTTCTTGATTGTGCCTAAAATGAGATCATCTGAATCAGTCCACTAAACTAGGCAACAAACTTAAAAAATAAAATAAAATATAGAAACACCTGCTTAATTGAACAGAACTTGACTTTTTAAATGGATCCACCAAAAGGAATATCAAGATCATCAAGCACCACAGCTCATATGTTGTAGTGGTACATTGCTCTGACTGTAGTGCACAGGGTCCTGAGTTTATCTTATAAACACAAGGTGCAGGGTTTGATTCTGACATGGGGTAATTGGCTAGGCTTATAATAGCCCACATTGGCAGTTAGCCTAGTACTAATCTATGAACCTATGAAGTTTGTGTTTACTGAGTGAAACAAGACAAAGATGTTTTTGTAAGAAAAGAAAGTTAGACTAGTATACCTCCTGCTTGCTGGTTGCTTGCATTATAGTGTAACCCTGTCCCCTCTGTGCTCTGGTTGTTCCTGAGACAGTAATTTTTGCAGGTGCCTTTTTACCTGAAGCATTTTCCTGAATTGTTGCGTCTCTGATACATCTTCAAGCATAAATCAGTGTCAAAATCAGTGTCAAGGCATACAAAAGGAAAACAACTTTTTTTTCTCCTGTTTTGTTCACACTTGCTACCAAAGTATCATGACACCAGCTTTCGTGTTTGATCAGGTAATGGAATGGGATCACTTATCCCCATGTGTATTCTTGCTCTATCACTCTGTCTCTGTCTCTCTTGAAGACTCTCCAATTTTTCTTTCTTTGTCAGAATGTGCCAAAGAGATTTGGACAACAGAGCTGTGTCTGGATTCATATCAGGAGTGTAGCCAGCCATACACTTTGGACTCTGTGATGTCCAGGTAATATCCCACTGGACTGCACTAAATAATGTGACATCTCCTACAATCCTGGGTCAGCACTAATGACTCCAGTAGCAGACTGTCATTTAAACAGGAGTAACACTTCAGAATTTTCCCCTAAAAGCATAACAGGAACACACTCTATAACCAGGGACTGGACTGTATACTTCTGTCCACCACTAATGTAACTCTGTATTACATACTCCAGAGCAATGTGACTCAGTTTAAGACCTCAATATACTCACACTTGAATAGATTAAATCTCACACATCCAAACACTTCTGGGAAAGCCTGACACAGATTTCCAGATGTGTCCCTTCCCCAAAATAATATGATAATGCTGCCACCAATAAGACTGCCTTCATGTCCTTTTAAAGGGGTGTCCAGTTATAAAAAATTAGATAGTAAAACAAATAGTAGCAAATGACTTAAGCAGTCAGGCGTTTGGACTGGACCGGGAAAGTTATCAATGCAAGTATAAGCACTCTCAAATCACTAAAGAAAACACTGATTGACCAGCCACAATGTAAGTTAATAAAAATATTTAATATTGAGCAAAATTATTAAAAACATAAAACAATAATTTCCAATAAACAACCAGAACTCAAGTCACCAGGAAAATGAAATCAATACTGTAGGATAGAAATCCAATATTCAGAAAAACTCTAACTTAACTGATCAGTTATAATTTGACTAAAGAACATTGCCCCTGATCTAAACTAAAATATTACAACAGGGCTAGGGCAGGCTTATGGTTCTTTGTGGGTAATCACTGGCAACTGGCAACTGACCACTATAACTGACAACTGAATTCAGCAGACTCTTTTATAGACTTACCTAACAGTTGCAACTGCTCCAGTTCTAATTTTTGTTTCATATTTTGAAAATCAACCAAGAGCTGTTTACTAAAGATCCTTCCTGTCTTTCAGCTTCTGACAGTAACACATAGCAACTTTCAACATTCCAATGACATTATCTGCAGATCAGCTGAATCTGAGACAGTTTACCTTTAGAATCTTTCTTCACAAACGTGCAGTTAGAAATGTAAAAGGATACTGTTCAAGTCTTTAAAAAGTTCTGTAGAAACAGATCATAAATTAACATGTAAGAACCTATTTATAATATCATAGCTAGTCATGCTGGCATACAATACACAACTCAGTCTGAAATATAAAACTTCACTGGACATGCTAACAGAAATAACAGTGTCTAATTTCTTCACAGATTCAAATGAGTTCTGTTTTTCTGAATACCTCTTAGAAACATTATGAATTGTATAGGTGATAAGAAGTCTGTTAAAGTCTAAAAGAATGGCTACAACAGGTACATAAATAGTGCTTACTTAGAAATTAGATTAATCACCTGAAACCCTTTTTTTATGTAGTTGAAGACTCAACACTTTTTGCATACATTTCTTATGCATGGGGAGGTAGCATTTGAAGGAATTTATTAAAACAACACAAAAGAAAAAAATCAGGATCCAAGCACCAAATCAAGCAAGTACTTACACCTCGGCAATAGCCTTCAAAGAAGAATACAAAACATACTCTAAAACACATGTTTAAATACTAAGGCTAATTAAATAATTAGCCATTAAGCAATTTAGTTAAAGTAAAACTTTCCAATTACATTCTACATTGATTCCACCCGGGGTTAGTGTACCAAACTTTAGAATAAACCACGTTTCTTTTTATAATTAAAAAATAATATAATTTATAATTAAAAATATAATTTATTTAAAAAATAAAATAATTTATTATTTCTTTGTATAATAGTTTTCTCTTAATATCAGTATTAAATCTACTGACAGGTATATGTTTTAAAATTATACCTTGTAGACCTTCTGGGTTTCCACAATGGTGTTCCCTAAAGTGCACAGCCAGAGGGCTTTCAGGCTTACCATGTTTAATATCCCTGATATGTTCTTGAAGTCTAAGCTTGAAAGTCCTCTTGCTCTCACCTATATAAAACATTCCACAAGGGCACCTCAGTGCATATACAACACCTTCTGTGTTACAAGAAAACACATCATTTACTTTAAAGCTCACTCCATTAATAAATTCAAAAGTTCTACTTTATATATATATATATATATATATATATATATATATATATATATACACACACACACACACGTGACACATCTTCCACATGAAAAAGTACCAGCTAGATTCAGTGTTTTTTTTCTACAATCTGCTGATTGAAACTTTATGAAATTAGCTCCAGCAGTTTGTAACTTCCTACTTTCAAGTCTTTGAAACAGTAGCCATTCCAATGTACTTAAAAACCATGGTCCTAAGGCACTTACATGATACCACATGGTGTAAGCTCTTTGGAGATATGATATGAGCTGTATACAAACTACAGCTCACAATACTTCATTAAATCCATGCTTTATATACACAGCCTCTATGGATTTTCATAGCCTTTCTTTTCTCTTCCTTTTATAGCTTGAACATTTTGTATGATAAAACATTTCATGTGTGTGTTTTGTCCCCACTGCCTGCCAACCTTCAAACCTTTGTTTGTCAGTGAGCCCATTTGTTCCCTACCAGTGAGAAGTGATTAAGAGGGTTTAACATTCAGGAAGCTCTCAGGAAAGAGTGTTACCATGGGTTCTTCGAGGGGTGGGATAAGTTCAGGAGTTTGATATTGTGGTCTTCAGCATTTTGAGCTTTTGACATTATGGTTTCAGGACTATGGGCTTCAAGCATGTGGGCTGCAGGACTGTGATAGTAATTTGCCTTAACATATGTGTAGTCAGCAAAGTGTTTGGGAGAAGATGTAAAACTGGCTGTCTGCAAAGGATGTCCATCACTTCTAAAAAGGGCTTTACTTCCAGGCAACCCTTCACCCCCCCTCCCCCAACAGTACGAGAATTAGTCTGTCCAGCCTCCATCAGGGAGATTACGCTGCTCTCTGTACCTCCCAAGTGCACTCAAACCTTACCTTCCCCTAGAGGAGTTGAGTGGGACATGCCCATTTACTCTTCCCCTCCTGCCTGCCTGGCATGTCCAGTGCCTAGGCTGGTAATTGAATTCCAGTCACATTGGTCATAGCCAGGGCTCCATCCTTTTATATTAAGGAGCGAGGGAATTATGCACTTCATTTGCTCTACTTACGTCTAGATCATTCAATGTATTTTTCATCCTTGCTTTGTAGTTCTCAGTAATTTGTACACATCTGTTTACTATATACTTTCCTCTCTTCACCCATGAAGCATATGTCTAAATTGATGCAATTGGTTTTATTTAGTTACCTCTTCCATTGTTCTTGTTTTCATCTTAATGTCAATTGCAAAAAAAAGGTCTTTAAGCCAGTCTACTTATCTGGTTTGCAAATAAACAACTGTATAGCATGGATTCATTGCAATATATTGTCAGCATTACAAAATGTTGCCACATACTTGTTCCCATTTATTTTGCCAACTGGCTATAACATTCACCTCTGTGGGGTGGACTGCATGTATTTCCTGTCCTTACATTTAAGTTGTAAGGATACCAGTTATAATGTTCACCTTTGGGGACCCACATGTATTTTCTGTCCTTTTAGTTTTATTCCTAAGGGTAATACCTCATAACCTCATAGTGCAAGAAATATGGGCAAAGTCTAAAATAACGGGATGATAAAGGCCCAGAAATAGGGACAGATTTTAAATAGTGCTGTTATAAACTTAGAAAGTTGCCAGAATAACAAGATTTGTGTTGACATGTATTTTCTGAAGGATATGAAGTTTGAAACTCAAATGTCTGCCATTATTTAGTGACTTCAGTCCTCCATGATTTACTAGAAAACCACACATTGTTAGTAAGGGATAAACAAAAAATATGAAACAGAAAGCTGGACATTTTGCGGAAACAAGGAAGTTGAGAAATATGAGATTGTCCAAGTAAAGGTCTTATGAATATAGCTTAAATAAATGGTAAGCAAATATGTCCTCTTATATAGAATTTACTTTTTTGCCTTTGTTTTAATCTCCTTTCAGAGAATGCAAGCTTAAAATGTGAAGCAAGTTCTGCTCATATGCTTCTTAGTCATAACAATTTTTGTATTCTGAGGATATATTTCTTAGTGAACTGTCATAAAAGGCAAGTTTGACATGAATTTCACAATGTTTTACTTTTATATATTAAATGTGGGATACACATCCCTACAGATCTTCAGGCATCAGTATGCTTTGAATTGATAGTCTGAAGTAGGAGTTAGTGAATTAAGGCAATCAGCTACAAGCAGTCACTGCTTGTACACATTGTCAGTTCCAGGCCTTCCATCTCACTTGCCCAGATGAAAGCTCCTGGAATACATTTGAAAAAAGGCAGCTGTAATTAGTGATGTTCCTTGTTAGCAAAGGTGAAGTATATACCCATGTGTGGTATAAACTATTATATAATGTAACTGCAGAATCTGCAAACCCCACAGCACACTTGATATTCCAAATGGGAATGTACATGGAGAGCACTGTAAAATGAAATGCAGCTAATTCAGCATGAAGTCAGGGTGCTGAGATCGAAATATTTTTTTGAGAGATGCCATTTCAATTCCTATTGATAAATGTGGTTCTTCGAAAACCACAGTTATTGAGTGAGAAGGAAAAAAGACAAGAACAGAAGCAAATAACTAAATAAATGAAGCAGCAGCAGTTACAAGCACCTATTTACTTTCTCCCTCAGTACCAGAAACACTTAGAAGGATGATTGTGTGTGTGTGTGTGTGTGTGTGTGTGTGTGTGTGTGTGTGTGTGTGTGTGTGTGTGTGTGCATGTATGTGTGTGTCTACTCATCATTAAATACTTGCATAAGTATTTTGGCTGTAAAATACTTCCTCTAGCAACATTTACATATCCTATACCAACTTTGAAACTTTAGGTAGAGGAACTGTTTTATATTAAACATACTAACAATAAAATGAATACAAAGCAGTTTAAGGTAACCCATTTTGTAAGGAAATTATGCACATTAGGGTGGAAGTTCTGGGGATATAACAGACCTTCATGAGTGGAGAGGTCCTATGCGTATAGTGTCAGGCCTTAAAATACCCCTGGGCAGTCTGTTATTTCCATGTAATGCCCAGCCTATTGGGTAATATTGCATGCTTGTGTGTTTTGGCATAATGCTGTTTCTCTAGGCATACAAAGTTAAAATGACTGAAACACTGAATTTGTGCATTTCAATTGAAAACATTTTAAAATCAGTAAAAGTCTTTGCCGCTTTACAACCTGCACTTTGACACCTTTGAATCCTAAGACATGTATTTCATTTAGTATTCTTTTATGTTTATCTTTCTTGTTATATAGGTCCAGCTGTTTTACATGGCTTCTTTAGAGATTGTCAGTTTCTCATACTGCTATGCCTGTTCCAGCTAGTACATGACCACTCTTCAGCCAAACCTCATTTTCAGTAGCTTTGCTACTTGTCTTGTAGGAACAAGACATAGAATATCTTGGTTGCCTTTAGGACTTTACAACAGGTTCACCGTTACCCAGTTGGCTACCTCAGCAGAATGCCAAAGAAATAAGGTAACATCTCCCCAGGTTAGGAACAACCAGATAAGTACTCACTATGGAAGTCCATTTTTGTCTGGGGTAATACATTAGCTTTGTCAGTGTTTTAAAGTAAATCAGTTAAAATTACAGTATACCACCCTCAAAATGATGTGTTAATGGACTTATTTAATAACACAGTCTGAGGTAAAGAAGGTTGTAGTATAAGATGCTCAGAACTGGCATCAGTTACTTCCCTCAGCTCATTTTTGATGTAAGTTAGTATTCCACATTTCAACCAGATTTATCAAATTTGCTTCTCTGTATGGGATGCATCTCTTTGGTTTGGTGGACATAGCAAAGAAGACTTCAAAGGAAGAGAACCCCCCCCACACACACACACACACAAAATTTTAAGTGTTCAACTTGTAAGATAGGATACAATGTGTTATGCTAATAGATAACGAACATAAGCAGACAGCACAAGACATACAACAAAGGGTATTTAACAAAAACGCCAGACTTATGTAAAGTGGGTCATAGTTTTAATGTTAGTCCCCTTTGCTGAAAATAAATTCCTAGCAATATGACAAGGACACTTTAGGGTGGTAGAAACAAAAACTAATGAAGTAATGTTGAAATTAAAGCACGATGGAAGGACAATACCAAAGCAGATAATATTACTTGGAAACTGACATAGGAACCAGTAATTTTATATCAAGAAATTCAGACAAATGGACAAAGCTTTAAGTTCTAACGAGATGAAAGAGTTCTTACTAAGAAATAAAGAGGCTTTTTATGAGCTGCATTTTGGAACAGTATTAATTCTCTATTGCACAGAAACTGTGCCAGATAAGAGAGTAAAACAAAAACCATCTAGAGTCCCCAAGTCCCAAAGGAAAGCAATAAATGAAGAAAAAATATACTTAAAAAGTGAATTATTGAGTTATGAAATTAATTAAACAGTCTAATTGTGTTGGTCCCTAAGCCATATAGTTCCATAATTTTTTAATGATTTCTGTAAACTGAATGATATATCTAAATCTGACACTTCTACAATTTTCAGAGCAGGTGAGCTCTTAGAGAGGCTAGACAAAGCATGTTTTTTGACCATCCAAGATTTGTTCAAGGTATACTGGCAGATTTCCTTCCCCTCTAAAGTTATAAAGATCCTCTAATCCTGAAGGTGTTTTCATTATACTGTTTTATTATTGGGACTCATAGAGCTTTTGTCACTTTTGAAAGGTTCTTAGACAAAGCTCTGAATTACAATGGTGGGTCACAGTTGCATACATTAATGACATAATAATTGATTTAGAAGACTGGGCATTATATGTAGCCAAACTAGAAGCTGTGGTGAACTCTTTAAGACAGGCAGGACTTAGTGTTAGTACTTACAGAACTAAGCTTTGCATGACAGAAACCAGGTGCTTAGGGTATGCGTTTGGAAGAGAGGCAGTTAGATCAGAGATGGACAAAGTAGAAGCTGTGGTTGAAGCAGCAATTTACTATGGAAGGTCCATTGACAACTTCTCTTCCATGGTCTGAACTGTGGCACATCTTGAAAGAAGTAAAGCCCCACTCAGGTAAGATGGACCATAGTGACAGATGAGACTTTCCACCAATTGAAAAGTATTTTGTTTTCAAAGCTAGTCTCATTCAACCCTTTACACTGATACTTCTGGACTAGGTTTAGGAGTTGTGCTATTTTAGAAAGCAGATGATTAGGAACACCTAATTCTCTACCTCAGCAAAAAGCTAAGTAGGTCTGAGTTGAGATACTTTGTCATAAAGTGAGATTCTATTACTATTAAGTGAGCACTCACTTTAATGAAATTATAAACTGTTGAGGAGTAGCTTTGGGCTAATAATTGACCAGGCACACCTGAAATGTTGTACTGTAATGGGATAAACATCAAATTAGTCTAATGGGCTCTGTCTTTGCAACCCTTAAGTCTTTCTTGTAGTCATTAACCTGGCACCAAACACATAAATGTGGAGAGGTTATCTTGTCCCATAACCCATCCTAGTCAAACTAAAAAGAGGGATTTTATGATTAGAGGAGTGTTGTTGTAGCTCAGGAGCTATTGAAGTGCTGTTTTGATATCGGATATACTCATCATATGTTATGGTATAGTATAAATTAGTGATGCATATATATCAGACATTATGGTAGAAAAATCTGTAACAGAAGAGCTTAATGAGAATTATCTATGAGGTGCAGTTAAAAGCAAAGTGTATAATCCAAAATGACAGAGATGTTTGCCTCTTATGGAAAGAGATTTTTGTGACCAGAAGTGTAGACTCTTCGAAAGCTTTGGCCAGAAACCTTGGCTAGAAGAAGCAGTGTAATACCAGGAACCTAATTATGGATGTACCTAAGAAACGGCAGAAGTCTCTCTCAATACACAATGAGGTCCAGGACCAGTTTGTTGATGTAATAGGAATTATAAGGTACTTTTATCTAAGGTTTTCACATGATGGCATGTGTGTAACCTAGAATTCCAAGACAATGTACTATAAGATATTTTTGTTTTACTTTGAGATACTTTACAAATTAAATTAAGATGAATTATATGCAACTTGAAAGCACATTAACCAAGAATATGCTAATTTGTACTAGAAATGAACTAAAAACTGTCTTTTCACTGTAAATAAACTGCAGTTGAATTTACAAGACTATCTAGTATGTATCTAATGTTAGTGTACATATATATGCATTTACATACATGTTTATGTGTATGAACCAAAGAGCTGTGTTTTTGCCTATAGAATAAGTTAACACCCAGTACATATATGTATTAGCACGAGATACTCATTGCATTTGTATCATCCAGAAAGTCATATGGAACTGTCTTGTTATAGATTGTTTTTGTAAATAAAGTAAATGCATACTGATACTGGCAGTCCTGCCAGACTGGTTCTTAGTTTCAGAAGAAGGTGTAGAAAATAGCATATGTTTTTAGAAGTGACATTGTGTTCACCGCTTAATTAGCAGACCTTTCAGATCAGTTGCCCTCCACACTGTCTGCAATAGTTTGTCGACTTATAATGGCTCATATGCTGCTGGGACTGGATCTGTGAAGCGTGGGCTGCTGTCACTGGGTTCAGCTGAGGCATTCATCATAGAAGCCCCAGAGCGGGAGTTAGGAAAGAAAGAAAAGCCCAGCTGTGTTTTGTAATGCAGAATTTTCACAAAGCAGCAACTGACTTCTGCTTAAATGTTGATAAATTTCCTGCTGAGTTTTTCAGAAAGAAAACTCCTCAGCTTATAGTTAAAATGTGAAAATAAAAGTATCCTTGATCTCAATACTGCCTTGTACCATTTTTTGTAAAGCAGATTTTTGCTAAAACTTGTCTTAGAGCTTAGAATTCTTTTTATTAATAGCAGACCTATGCCTGTTGGGTTGAGATATATTATTTGTATGTATATTTATTTTATTTTTGTTGGTCAAGTAAGGCCACTGAGTTAATGTACTCTCCCTTTTTAGTGTCTAAAATGCACATGACATTGCTTATTCCCACTTCATTTAGAATTACATAATCAGCACCTTTTAATAAGGCAGACATTTACTTTAACGTTTAATTCCCATGCCAGCAGTGATGTCATTTTTCCTGGTTCTATCAAGTGTGTCACATGTACCACATGCCATGTTTTCTCATAGCAGGGTTGCTGGAACTATGGTGAAGCTATTGTCTGTACTAGTGCAGAAGCAGCTTCTTGGGATTGTGGAATTCTCAGTGGCTCATGTGGCACATATGGGTGCAGATATGCTTACCTGTGCCAGTGCTCAATGAAATATTGATAATGCAAGCACTTGTGCTGCAGCTGGGACAACAGCAGTGCTTGTCACAATACCACTGGTATGGCTGAGAATGCCACCTGAGGTGATACTGGTCCTTAGTTTGACTAGAAACAAGTTATTTATTTATTTGTTTATTACAACTGAGCAATGATGTTCAGTGTTTGAGATAAGGGTGATAAGCCTACATTCCTGCTGGAGTTTGTAGTTTGTTGATGCTCTACTTAAAGGTTAACAATATAATTGAAATCTCATACTCTAATTTGGCCAGTAGGATTTCCTTACCAATAACATCTTCCAGATTCTTATATTCAGCTTGTATCAGTAAGTCCTTTATAGAGGATAACACCACTGGTATCAGGTAAGTGAAAAGTTATTTTAGTGCAAGGATAGAGGAGGCTTACCCCTCCAGAAAAATACATTTTAAGACTGTAATGTTACTTTTACTGTTGAAGTGCCAGTTTGAAGAGCTTGTTTCAGCAGGCTGTGATTCAGCACTTTGTTATTGTGTATCAGCCCCCGATGCTGCTATGTACAGTTTTTGTGCCCTAGCTGCTATTATGTATTTGTACTACAAAGTGTGGTAAAAGTCATGTTATGTTTTAAACCATTTAATGCTGGATGCAAAAGCACTGATATGTGTGTTATTTGTGCTACTTCCTCTGGGAAGGATCACACTCGCTGCTCTGCTGCAAAAGCAGTTGCTCACCCTGCATTTGTCCATCAATTTACAGATGCCAGCAGTTGTACCCTGTATGTATACCTCTAAACTGATTTTCACAGAATGTCTAGATTTTTTGCTTTATATTTTTGGTCTGTTTCTCATAAAATTGTGGTTTTCTGGCAAATCACTGGCAAATCATTGAGGGTAAAGTCAGGAAATAATGACAGACATTTTAGTTTCAGACTTCATACCATTAGGAAAATACATGTTAATGCAAACCCTGTTATTCTATCAACTTTCTAAGTTTGTAACAGCAGTATTTAAAATCTGCCCCTATTTTTGGGCCTTTGTATCCTCATAAATTATGGCTTTGTCCAGATTTCCTGCTCTAAAAGGTTGAGACGCATGAGAATGTAGGACGTGCTAATGTGACTAAATCTACTTATAGCAGTCTATAACTGCCTGCAAGTCATGCTGAAACCCTAATCAAGCATTGGATGTAGCCTCTCATCCCAGTCTGCCTACTGTTTCTTATATGCAGTACAAGTATAGCCCCTATGTGCCCTATTCAAATGTGGGGCTGCAAGTACAACATGTAATCCAGTAATGCACTGTATTCTGAAAACATAGATCTGCTGGGTTTTTTTGCCTCTGTGACTCCAATTTACTCTGCTGCCTTTTTTCTGTATTCATAGAGTAATTCCATATTCTACAAAACAAAAAAGAGGGCCAGCATACAAGGCACCTTATATTGAAATAAAATACTTTAATAAAAGTATTAGGTTCTTGGAACACAGACCGGTTTTGGCAAATACAAAGATCAGAGCCTTCTTCAGTGTGTGAGATTCATACAAAAAAGAACCTTTATATAAATAATTCATTAAGTCATGTGGTTAATTACATATGTTCATTGAAACCTGGCTTAAAGAGCCCACCAAGTTTAATGATCCATTTTTTCTCCATGGAGTTCAGTAAATCATGCCAACTTAATTTATTATGTCTAGATCTCAAGATTTTATCTATAATGGTGAAACTGAAACTTGCATTTTGATGAATAAGAGAATGTTTATATAAGGCATTAGTTTCTCTCTTGTGCCTGATGTCTCTAAGGTGCTCAGATATTCGAAGTTTCAAGGGTCTTGATGTTTGGCCAACATAAAATGCAGGACAGGTGCACTTAGCCAAATAAATTACACAATCTGAGGAACAATTAGCAAAAAATTTGATGTTAAATACTTCAGGGGTATTTTGGCTAGTGAAACATGTAGTTTTAAGTAGTTTAGTGCAATAAATGCAGTGTCCACAAGGAAAACATCCAAGTAGGGGGCCACCTGATAATGTAGTTTGGATGATGTTGGTAGTTTTCACTTCAGAATGTTTGAAGTGATTAAAAAAAGCAGATAAATGTTTTCCTTTTCGGAAAGCAAATGAACATCTATCCCAAAAAATATCATGAAGTCTGGGTTCACATGTTAATATGTTCCAATTATGTTGAACAATATTAATCTGTGTGTTGGTGTTACGTCCATATGTGGTGATAAGTCTAGGTGGTTCGGAATTGGATTTGTGCCTGGTTCTATAAAGAAGCAAATCTGCACGTTTCATCTTGTCAACAGTGTGTTTTGTATGTAATAACTGGCCCATTTTGTAGCCTCGATCATGAAATCTGTGTAGTAGATCATCCCTGAAGTGTGTATAAGTGTGCTGATCAGAACAAATGCGTTTGATATGCATAAACTGTGATTTAGGTATGTTTTTGCAAATGTGGGGAGGATGAAAGCTGGTGGCATGGAACAGTGAATTATTTTCGGGGAATTTACGATGAATCTCTGTTGTCAGCGTATGGTCAGATGCACGGCAAACCAAAACATCTAAGAAAATAATTTTATTTTTATCATAGCTGACAGAAAATTCGATTCCCCATTTATTTTCATTCAAATAAATGGTAAATTCCAAAAGATATTCACTGTCAGCCCTCCCTACCAACCAGCAATCATCCAAATATATGTGCCAAATGTCCATTTCTTCAATGTAAATGTTATGAGAATTGTCATAAATGATCTTGCAGATCATTTCTGACACACAGCTTGAGTCAGATTGGTTACTTTGTACATTAGATGTAAAATCATTATACACAAACATACCACACTGGACTGGTTTGGAGGCGTTGGAATACTGGCTTAATAAGACTGAACTATATAAGCCAGGTTTCAACACTCTTTTGTTGTGTCTGACAGAACACGTATTGACTAAAAATGTGTTTTTTTACAAAGGTAAATGTTATTTGCAAACTAAGGGGACAGCTATGGGGGCTTCTTTTGCCCCCATATACGCTGATTTGTTCATGGCGTACTTCGAAGAACAGGTCATTTATGTAGATTTGAAGGAGAGTTCTTTTTTATTTAAATGATTGTTGGCTTCATGACATTTTCCATCTGAATGCCTGGGCTCTTTTTTCCACTTTCACTGTATTTCTCTCTCTCTCTGTCCACCCCCACTCCCTCTGTCTGTTGTTCTCACTCTGTCTCTTTTGTTTGCTTGTTTAGTTTTTAAGTGCTGTGAAAGAAAAGTTTGCTGATTCTTCATATTCATAACCCTATGGGCCAGAGCTTAATTTTTCATAGATACTTTCTTATCCATCCGCAGCTACTGCAGGGGTTTCTGTTTCTACAGCTCATAATTCTTTATGATGCTAACATTTCTTTGTTGTCATGTTCTTAGCACCTTAGTTCTGTAGGAAGCTCATACTCATACTGCCAGTTCTTCTTGTGACAGAAAAAGAACTGTCCATCCACATGCTTGTTACCCAGAGTACACTGACTTATCAAGCTAGATGTTTACATTATACATACAGTGGGTTCATTAGGATAGCACTGTGCCTTAACTGTTCAGTTAATAGGCTTAATACCACTTACTCTATTGCCAGCAACTTGCTGAATCATTATCAACCTATAAATTAATTAGAGGCATTGATGGAATGTTGAATCAATGTTTATCATTTGTTTGTTGACAAAAAACTGAGTGGTTCTGTTTTGTTGACTAACAAGTTAATTGGCAGTGATGCGTTGGAAATTACAAGCTCACAGATTACAGGGGAGTAAGGAAACCTTCCCTTTTCCCTATTATTGTACAGTATCATTCTTAATACATGTACCTGAATAAATTAGTCGAGTGTTTGGAATGTTGACATCTTTCATGCATGTTGCATTTAATCAACAGGAAAGAGGAATGTCAGTACACCATAACTACACTGACCATACGTACAAACACAAAGCTTAAAAACAAGTCTGGTGTCCATAACGTTAGGGTGACTGCAAAGTATCATAAATAACATCCAAACCAAAGGGTAAAAAAACACACAGATTTACCATTTAGTAAAAACTACACAAAAGACAAGGCCCAACAAAGATACAGTCTTCACTAATATATTAAGCCTATTAGAGTGGAGGTCCATGGGCTGTATGGAAATGACCCCTTAATGACATACAATTGTTGTAGCTATATGGCTTCTGAATGCCCGTGACTTTTTACATTTTTAAGACAGTATGGCTGCATTCAGATGTAGCCAAATCCCACTAGCTGTAGACATGCCATGTTTTGCCCTTTGCTCAATTTGTCACTATAGTAAAACTGGATTGTTTGGCCATATTTTAGAAACACAGAGCTTAAAAATAAGCCTTGTGTCGATAGCTTTAGGGTGATTGCAAACTATCCCAAATAAAATCTAAAGTAGAGTAAAAATGTCACACACACAAAGCATCTACTAAAAACTACAAACCCAGCAAAGCTAGAGTCTTCACTGAGGAATACCTTAAACTTCTTGTAGTAGAGCTCCATGGGATACATGCAAATAAACCAGTATGACATACAGGTGCTTCAGCTACATGTTTTCTGATTGCCCATGACTTTTTGCTTTCATTTTTCTAAGTCTTTACTGGTTTATTCAGGCTGATAAAGCCAAACCCCACTAGCTGTAGAAATGCCATGTTTCATACTTTTCCTAAACTCGCCACTACAGCACAAATGGATTGTTTGGCCATATTTAGAAAATCAGAGCTTGAAAACAAGCCTAATGTCCATCACATTAGGATGACTGCAAAATATCCCAAATGACATACACACTAAAAGTCTGTTAACAACCATGGCCTGGGTATGCAAAGCAACATTACAAAAGAGTTCAAAGTACTGTACAGGTGATCTTAAATACATTTACAGTCCAAATGCATTCTGTTGAACGCAGCAATGTCAACAGCTATTTTTGCTGTCACAAATCATCAATTATGGAATGACTGTAACAGTTACCAAAAGAACTGACATCAACTTGCTTTTGATGAAGAAATGCAATGTTCATTGGTATAGAGTAAAGCCAAGGGAAAGGAACAGATTTTGTGTTGTTCATATGTGGTGTTGTATAGGAACTGTGACTCTGTGTCTTGTTTACTGGTACACTTAAGGAAAGGCTTTTAGTAACATAATGTGTTGTGCAAATTTAGGAGTGGGGAGAGGGTTAGGGTGAACATAGATTTGTACCCCATACCCATCTTACCCATATGGACCAACTACAACCCTAACCATGTTACTGCCCTAATACCAACCCTATGCATTATATTTCTAAAAAGCCCTATGCATAATGGTACCGCTATTCAGACAGAATGTGTCTGAAAGTTTGTGGTCTGTTTTTTTAAAATGATGTATAAAGGGATTGTTTTCTGTTTTTCAATCAGTTTTGTTTTTACAGTTTTAGTTTTGGGGAAGTGTGCTGCTGACGTGCAAGCATTGATGTAATATGTGTGCATATATGTAATAATCTGTACATTAACATTTCTTAATATGGTCACAATTACATATTAAGTATAACAATTTTGTTATATTAGTAATTATATTTTATATTCAGCATGTTGTTTGAGATAGAATTAGTAAACACAGCTAATATACAGTAACCTGCTAAAATGGTATTAGTATACCATATAGCACATTTCCCAGTGATTTTGATTTGTAAAGTTTAGAGGTAAAGGTAGTTAGCCCAGCGACACAAAGGCAAAGCTTTCATGTGTGATGCTAGTAATTCACCTTTATTTACAGACGTAGGTAGTGGAGAACCTCCTGGAGGTGTTGATGACTGTCTGACACTGTCATGCTGAAAAGAGGCATGTACAATAGAACCTCCCTACACTGTACTTCGTTATGGAAGCCTTTCCATTTCAGCAGATTTGGCCAGGTTTCACTGAAAGCATGTAAGGGGGTGCACACATTTGGAAGGACCTTGATGTCTCTGTAAATCAAGCACAGGATGGAAGGGGGTCTGGAAAGGAAATTCACCTTCCTAATATGTGAACAGGTATATAATTAAATTCATAAAGAAGCAAGTGAACAAACAAAAATACATAAATATTTAAATGAGTGAATGAATGCAAGATTCTATAAAGGAACAAATATGGGCAGTGGACATGTCTCATAGTTCCTGAGGTAAATAAGGGGTACAAAAATAGATAGATGGACAATAAGGTAGACTGATAAATAAATAAGTAGCAACTATCTCTAATGTAAGAGAAGGGAACTGATGAGGCATTTGAAATGCTGCCTACAAACCCAGTGGATCAGAATGAAGCTTATACTAAAACTAACCACTCTGTTGTTCTGAACTTTTTACAAGACTTGCAGTAAAACATGGAGAAGGAGATAAAAAAAAAACTCGCCAAATTATGTCCTGCTTCAGTAATATGTGCTGCATCAGACTGCCATGCGGGGCTTATATGTGACTGTAAAAATGTTCCTTCATGTTTGGTTTAGACTTTGAGGATTAAAAAAAAGTTGGAAACCAGCAACTTTGACATACTCCCTAGAATTTATTAAAATCCTCACAGAATTTGATAATAAGACAGGGAGTCGTTTAATGTGAAAACTAATAGTCGGATATAATAAACCTAAAGTAACAGAAGATTTTCTGAAGAAATTGGGTTACAGCATACAAAAGCTTTTTCTGATATTCAGCACTTTGAAGAAAAAGTAACATCTGTAAAATGTTGCAAAATGCAACACAAAGTGAGATAATTTGAAGGTGGTTCATAGTTTCCCTGGGTGTGCTTTTTAAGCTTTAGTCATGTTAGTGGAAAGTATGTGAAAGTTGGGCAAGATGTCAAAGAATGTGTACATGATGGCATTTCTTTAGAGAAAAAGGTATTTCTGCCACTGGGAAAGAAGTAGTGAGCTCTAATAGCAAACAGAAAAATAAAAATAGCAATTATTATCATAAAAAATTATGGAAATCATGGAAGAATAAAAAATAATTCTAATGAAGGTGGTCATTTACCATTGAATTGTACTAATTCAGAAAATCACCATGTTGTTCAAGTGGGTACCAACTTCAAAAATCAAAGTTTTAGAAGTATTTTCAGATATTTGGCTGTTTATTAGAAAATTACAGTTAAAACATAATAAGATAATATTGTGAATACTGTTAATTTTATCAGCCAAATAATATTTGTTCCAACTTTCAGTAATCACACAGCAGCAGATTTCTTTAATTTTAAAAGGAAATTCTAGATTATATTAATGTATGTTCAAAATATGTGAAATATAATCTGACAAGAGATGAATGGTGGTTTTACGGGCACTAGCAAAAGATGTTTCTCTCATCATGAAGCCAGCTGATAAAGGGTGTAATACAGTTGCAATGACCAATGAATTTTATATTGGTATGTGCATTCAGTCATTGGTGAAGGATTTGTAATATCAAAAACTGGATTACCTTCCTTGTGCTCAGATATGATCAGCCATCAATTCCTTGACAGAAGCATTGACACAAAGAGGATGCATATGTGATAAAACAGTAGATAAATTATTAGTAACTATCATGCCCAAAGACATTCAGCTAACACAACACATTTGAGAAGAGCGTGCTTAAACTGTACAACACCAAAGGACCCAAAGTAGGCAAGTCATGCACCCTAACAGGGGCATGGAGTATGGGGCTCAGCCAGGGGGGGGTAAGAAATACTTGAAGCAATACTTTCATAGGTTCATAGATAAGTACTAGGCAAGCTGTCCTTGTGGGCCATTTTAAGCCTAGCCAATTCTCCTCAGTGGTGGGAATCAAACTCTGTAGCTTGTGTTTGTGAGGTAAGCATCTTAACTATGATGCCAATGGCACCGAACACTCTTTGCTGCTGACATTTTTATATCAAATGAGTGTATATCTATCTGTATATATATATATATATATATATATATATATATATATATATATATATATATATCTGCTGGGCCTGGGGGAGGAGAATAAACCTCTGATATATGGGCCAGGCAAGGGCTTCCACAGATAGTGGAGTACACTGGACTAGGCCAGACAAGAGCTTCCGGAGATAATGGAGAACACTGGACCACGCCAGTGTTTTTGTGTAGCTCTCCGAATGTTACAGCACTTGCTAACATGCAGGAGCTGCTGCAGATCATCTCAGCCACAGCTCTCAAGATCTTTGCTCAATAAACAGGGGCAAAGCTAAAAATAATGGGTAAAAAAATATTATTATAGGTTCATAGATTCATAGGTGTGTACTAGGATAATGGCCCTGGGGTCTTTACAAGCCTAGCCCATAGGATTACCCTGGCATCGTGCCACCCGACCTTAATTCCCAGTGCCTCTGTCGAGTAAAGCCACTGGAGTGATCCCTGGGGTGAATTTTCTATTTCCCATCCACTTATCAAGATTTCTCTTGAAGAGGGTCAGTGAGGTGCTTTGCTTGACATGTAGGGGAAGTCTATTCCATATCATGGGCAGTCTCTGGGTTCTCAACCTGTCCCTCCAGCATGTTCTGTTGATTGTGGTAATGAGGTTGAAGTCTCTAGAGCATGTGGTGCGGAGGGATTGTGATTTCTTTAGGTGTAGCATTTCTAACAGAGCTGGGTCAGACATGGCTTTGTAAGTCAAGCAGAGATCGTGTCGAAGTAGGCAATATGAGACAGAATATAGCTGGAGTTTTTTTTTAATCTGTCCATAAAGGACAAATGTTTAAGGCCTAGGATCCTTTTTGTGAGGAACTTTTGTGGCCTGTCCAATTGTTGCAGGTGTTTAGTGAGGTACATACCAAATAGGGCATTGTACTCAATGATTGACTTAATAAGGGAAGAGTAGAGGGAGACAATGACCTTTTTCTTCCTGGATACAAAACCCTTAGTAATAAGATGTGCCACATAGAAGAACTTTCTGACCACAGTGACAATGTGGTGGTCAAAAGAGAGGTTGCTGTCAACCTGTTTTCCTAGATCTCTTATAACGTCTTCTGTGTTCAGTGGACTACCATCGATGTGGTAATTCATGGGAACCTGTTTTTTCCCAAAAGGGATGACAACACTTTTTTTGGCAGTGAGCTTAAGGCCATGGTTCTGACACCAGTTGTTGGTCTCAGTGAGGCCTTTCTGTAGGATGTCAAAATCACTCAGGCAGTTAATAATAGTCCCAACTTGCAATCATCTGTGAACTTTGTCAGCCAGATTCCCTTTGTGTTGGCCTGGACTTCAGAGAAGTAGATACCAAACAGGAGAGGACCCAGGACCGAACCCTATGGGACTCTACTTGTGACTGGTCAGCAGTCTGACTTGGAGTCAGCTACTTTCACACTGTGGGTTCTACCTGTGAGCCAGTTTGCAACCCACCTAGTGATATAGGGGTTAATGCCTAGCTTAGTGAGTTTTTCTATGATTCCTGAGTGGGGAATGCTATCAAAGGCCCTTGCCAGATCAAGGTAGGCTGTATGAGCCACCTCGCCTTCATCCAGAGCTCAAGTGACTGACTCAAAGAAGTCGACATAGTTGAGCAGGCATGATCTACCCTTCACAAAACCAAACTGTGTGGGATCTAGAGTTTGTAGATTCCCTATATCCTTGTTTATTAGGTCCAAGATGATGTGTTCCATAGCTTTGCATATCAGACTCGTCAGGCTAATGGGGCAATATTTCCTAAGGTCTGTAGTTGCTCCTCCTTTGTGGAGAGGGATGACTGTAGCAGTGCATCATTTGGTAGGGACAAAGCCTGAGGTGAGGCTGTGATTGAAAAGGGCACACAAGTGAGGTAACAGTTCACTTTGTAGTTCATGTAGAACACAGCCAGGGGATATTATCAGGTCTCATAGAAGCTGTATTCTTGGCCATGGACAGTGCTGTTCAGCAGTAATACTGAGTGCCTGGCAATCTACTGGTATTGTGACTGGTCCATTGGGGGGAGAGGGGTAAAGTTGGCACTGAATCTGTCGGCCAGTATATTGGTAATATCTGTTGGCTCCACATAGGAGGTACCATTGTGCAGTAGCTCAGAGCAAATCTGGGTATTCCCATGGAGATTCTTTACATAACTATTGAAGGCCTTGTGGTTGTCTTTACTATCTGCTGCAATTCTGTTTTCATAGCTAGCTTTAGAGGATTTGATGAGGGATCTCAACTTTTTGTTGAGGCTAATAAGTGAGTTTTTCCAGTCATGGGACTTCACCTTATTCTGCATCAGTTTCCTCCTTCTGTTGTATAGTTAGTTTATGGTAGGGAGCCACCAGATTAGCTTCCTTCTTTTGGAGGAGAGCATCTTGATTCTGTTGGGTATGGCAAGATCCATGCGTTTGTGTACATGTTCGTACAGTGCATTGGTGTATGATCCATCGGTCATGCAACTGATCTCCATTTGCATGGGTGCCATGAAGTTAGCCACCTCTATTTTTAGGAGCCCAAAGTTAGCTTTGGAGAAGTTTTTCATGGTGGTTACCTTTGCGGGGGTGGGGTAGGGTGGGGATGCGGATTTCCGAGGTGATTAGTTTGTGGTCGGATCTAACCAGGGAGGAGTTGACTATTGGTGTAGAGCAATGGTCACCCGTGTTAGTAATGACCAGGTCAAGGATATTGCTACCTCTAGTGGGGGCAAGAACGAGCTGGTCCAGGGCATTGGAATTAATGAATTCCAGGAAATGTTGGGCAAGTGTATTGGTACATAAGTAGTTTTTCCAGTTAATGGAAAGGTAGTTGAAGTCACCCAGTATGAGAGTGTTAGTTTGGACCCTAATATTCTCCAGGGTGCTTAGGACTGTGGAGTATGAGTCTTGGGACATGGTTGGGGACCTATACCAGTGTTAGCTGCACCTGAAATATCTCAGATGTGTTAAGTTGGGCTACTAGTCTGGAGGTGTGTGCATCCTTTATGAATATGGAAACACCACCCCTTTGGAGCTTCAGTCCAAATTCTGGGTCCAAAAGGTGTGGAATGAGTTATGAGTTGAGCTTCAGTCCAAATTCTGGGTTCAAAAGGTGTGGAATGAGTTATAGCCTGGTAGTGCAGGGGTGCTTTCTGCTGCCTTGAACTAGGTCTCTGTTATGGCACAAATGTCAATGTTCTCCATTTTAAGGAGTGCTTTGAGTGAGTGCATTTTGAGATTTTGACTTCGAGTGTTGAGCAGCATGACCCTCAGATTGCATTTCTTTGTAGCTGTTATGGTGGTAATTTGGTCTTTGGAACACCGCCTAAAAAACACACTATAGGGGTGGCAAGAGCCTTGGCCAGTATCCGGAAGCCCAGGGTGATAGATGCAGGCCATCTCTGTCAAAGCATCGAGGTCTGTCAATCATGTCATCCCAGGCAGACAGATCCTGGATCCCCTTTGAATGACACCAGAAACTTAGCCAATTGTTGAAATCAGTCATTATCTGTTTGTACTGTGGTATCATTCTGGGTGATTGTAGGATGCTGCTCAGGGCTATGGTCATACCTATCTAGGCTACATAATCCGAGAGCTCCTCCATATCTCTTTTTTCATGTAGTCCAGCGAGGTACGTCTCAGGTCATTCACACCCACAAGTACAATGACAGAGTCATATTTGTCCCTGTTGTTGAGGGACTTGAGTGTGTGCATTATGTGGTGGATCCTGATGCCTGACAGGCAGCTGACTGTTACTTTCTCCTTATTCAACCTAGTGAGTGGGACATCAGTGTGCTTCACTATAGAGTCACCTATGACTAGTGTTTTGGGCATGCTGTTGTGCCTTAGGGGCTTTGGTTGAGTAGCACGCTGTTTAGGAGTGTTATTTGTCTCATGATTAGTGTTGTGTTGTGGTGGTCAAGTGCGTTTCTGCCTTGGAGGTCTCTGCTGTTTGGGTAGATTTTTATTGAGAGCCTCCACGAAGGTGGGTGCGCAGTTTGTGTTTTTATGTGAAGGCAGTTCTGGTGTGTGTTTTGTAGGGCTATGTGTTCCATGTGGTGTGGTGCAAGTGTTGACCTTCTATTCCGTTCTTGGCAGGAGAGTGCGTGGCTTCCAATTTGGATATATAAGTGCACCTCTCGCAAGTCTGAGTGTTGGGAGGTAAGAGGAGATGGTTGTCAAGTGTACATAAGGCAGTTGCTACATTGCCTCAGGATGCCCACATTCACCAGGTTAATAGGAGAATGCACAGCGAACTGACCTTTAGACGTGCCTGGAAGGGTGGGCATTAATAAGAACCACTGGAGCTGTTTCCTTATAGAACGTTTCATGCTGGTAGCACTTTTGTGTTACTCATACCTCTCAACTGACCTCATTATGAGGAATGGTCCTCATTTTGAGTCTTAAAAAGCCTGTATTCCTCACAGTTTCACATTTGAAAGGCATGCTATGCATTCATTGTTAAGAATTTTTCTAATTAATGTCACAGACAGCCAAGAGACATGCTCAGCAACAATGAAAAGCTTTACTTTTATCAAATTTAGTGGCAGTAACAGTATCAGGTGATTACACAGAGCAATAGACTTTGATTAACCATGTCACTTGGTACTCTGGATCGCCGGGCTTCCAAGGCAGGAAATCTGCCAGCCAAAAGCTTCCAAGGTAGGAAATCCCAAGTGTTATTATAGCAGCATGGAAGACACTTAAATACTGAATTTATGGTAAGTATACACAACTGTTCCATTCTTTGGTGATGTGACCTTTGGAAATAGCAAGCCATCTACTTCTTACTTAAAAGTGGCATAATTTGTATTTTCAGTTTGTCACCCAGGACTGAGTGACTTAGCACCTAATATGTTAGTGTGGGCCATGAGAATTCCAGGGCAAGAATCTCATTAGTCCACATGTATGGTTTTACAGCAGTTTGTGTGAGTCACAGGTAAGTTACAATGAGTTATGCCCACAACAGGAAATAAATGTGCCAGCTGACAGGATGTACTTTTAGTAGGTTATACATTGTTTGTTGTAACAAAAATAAGTGCTTGTTGAATAGTTCAATTAATTATATATATTTGCCTCTTAAATGGTTCTGTGGCAAATGCAAATTAATGTCTATCAGCTTAATATATGTTATACATAAAAGTGGATATCTACGCATGAATCTCAGTAAACTCTAAGGAGGTAAAGATGTAGGCACTAAATTGCAATGGTAACAGTTTCAAAGCTTGGTTTTCCCATTTAAGCTAGCATATCTTACTTGCTATACCGCATTAAAATAAAGGCACACAATAGTAACAGTGCCCGCTGAATTCACCATTATGAAATGTATTCTTATTAGCCAAGGAAGTTTCTTGGTGTCTGCATGAGATTGTTTAATGAAATCTTGGAAAGTGAGAGGATGCCTGAGGAATGGAGAAAAAGTGTTTTGGTACCGATTTTAAGAATAAGGGTGATGTGCAGAGCTGTAGTAACTACAGAGGGATTAAACCGATCAGTCACAGCATGAAGTTATGGGAAAGAGTAGTGGAAGCTAGGTTAAGAAGGGAGGTGATGATTAGTGATCAGCAGTATGGTTTCATGCCAGGAAAGAGCACTACAGATGCAATGTTTGCTTTGAGAGTATTGATGGAGAAGTACAGAGAATGTTGGAAGGAGTTGCTTTGTGTTTTTGTAGACTTGGAGAAAGCATATGACAGGGTGCCTAGAGATGAGTTGTGGTATTGTATGAGGAAGTCAGGAGTGTCAGAAAAGTATGTAAGAGTGGTACAGGATATGTACGAGGGTAGTGTGACAGCAGTGAGGTCTACGGTGGGAGTGACGGATGCAATTAAGGTGGAGGTGGGGTTACATCAAGGATCAGCTCTGAGCCCTTTCTTATTTGCAATGGTGATGGACAGGTTGACAGACAAGATCAGACAGGAGTCCCCGTGGACTATGATGCTTGCAGATGACATTGTGATCTGTAGTGAGAGTAGGGAACAGGTGGAGGAGACCCTGGAGAGATGGAGATATGCTCTAGAGAGAAGAGGAATGAAGGTCAGCAGGACTAAGACACAGAATATATGTGTGTGAATGAGAGGGAGGATAGAGGAATGGTGAGGATGCAAGGAGTAGAGGTGGCGAAGGTGGATGAGTTTAAATACTTGGGGTCAATAGTTCAGAGTAACGGTGAGTGTGGAAGAGAGATGAAGAAGTGAGGACAGGCAGGATGGAGTGGGTGGAGAAGTGTATCAGGAGTGATTTGTGACAGTACCTGTAAGAGTGAAAGGGAAGGTCTACAAGAGGGTAGTGAGACCAGCTATGTTATATGGGTTGGAGACAGTGGCATTGACAAAAAGGCAGGAGTTTGAGCTGGATGTGGCAGAATTAAAGATGTTAAGATTTGCACTGGGTGTGACGAGGGTGGACAGGATTAAGAATAAGTATATTAGAGGGTCAGCCCAGGTTGGAAGGTTTGGAGACAAAGTCAGAGAGGCATGATTACGTTGGTTTGGACATGCTGAGGAGGGATGCTGAGTACATTGGGAAAAAGATGCTAAAGATGAAGCTACCAGGTAACAGGAAAAGAGGAAGGCCTAAGTTAAGGTTTATGGATGTGGTGAGAGAGGACATGCAGGTGGTTGGTGTGACAGAGCAAGATGCAGAGGACAGGAAGAAATGGAAACAGGTGATCTGCTGTGGCGATCCCTAACAGGAACAGCTGAAAGAAGATGATGATTAGCCAAGGAAGTACAACTTGGCAACATCTTTGACTGATAATAAACACAAAACATGTAGTTATTAAATCCTCTTTAGGATTTGTTTAGTAAGAAATCTTCTTCAGCCTTAATGTCCATTTCACATTAGAGTGGGAGCCATACCTTATGAATTACAATGATTAACACCCATATATTGGTTGCTAATGCAGTCACAGTATAAACATGTAAAATAATGTGTAGCCAGTATGTGCAGCCTGAAAGAATCAAAAACATTCTTCCCATTGTATGCTACAAGTAACAGACTGAAAGTAATGAAACAACTATCCCTCTGCATTTTTAAGGCTTTTGACAAACAGGCAGAAGACTAAATACTGTTTCTGGATTCATTACTATTTAAGACTGTCATAAAAGAATTGTTAACATTAGAGTTTCTGCTGGTGTACTGCAGTCCTTTTAAAGCTCCCACATATACTTGTTTTAAGGCTGGACCTAAAATAATATCTTTTTCTGTGCCATGATGAAAACTGACATTCCCTGTGCATACTTCATTATCAAATATTCAAGCTGTTTGATTATTGCAGATTTTTCTTCAATGACTTTTGTGGTCACAGCTTTCAGTTTCCCCGCCAGTATGAAATAACTTTTGTATGGAGTCGATTATGGCAGAATCAGTGATAGAATATCTTTTGGTAGTGTATGTTAGTATCCTTCTGTGCATGAAGAAAACTGTTCTTAAATCATAGATGTTCACAATAGCTTGTAGAGGTGTTGCTGCTTTGTTCCATAATTACCCACTGCAAGTAATGAAGTCCCAAAGCATTCAAAGACCATTGTCTCAAAGCAAAAGATGTAAGCATCTTGTAGCTCATACAGGCTGCCGCTAACGTGAATATGAGTTCAGGCAAGCAGCTGCCGCACCTGACCTGAATTATTCAACTTCAAGTGAGGTAAGTGTGGCTGCTTAAGGGAGAGAATGAGATGGAGTAGGAGTGTTGATTAGAGCAGCAGTTAAGAAGGGGATTTAGCTTTAGGTAGCCGTAGGTGGATTTTAGGATTAGGAAGAGAGAGTGGCGTTTAAGGTTAGGGAGTGGCACCAGTTTTACGTTTATGAAGGGAGAAGGGAGTTTAGAGTAAGGGAGGGACTGGTGGACTTAGGTTTAGAGAGACAGTTGTGATTTTAGGTTTATGAAGAGATTAGGGACTTTGGGTTTAAGGTAGTAGAATTTTAGATTTAGGGAGCGATCAGGGATTTTTGGTTTAAGAATGGGGTGGAGTTTTAGGGTTGGGAGAGTGGACTCGGGATTGGAACTGGGAGGGAGTTTTAGTGTTAGACTTTGGGCTCTGGTAGGGCTATACAGTTTAATAGGGTTAAATTTGAGCTCAACAGCCAAAGCAATATTAAGTAAACCCATCCAAATCAAGACATGCTATACAGAAACAAATGTTTTCTTATCCAGTCTATCCTGAACAAATCCTGCTCCTCCTGCCCAGCATCTCCTAACTAGTCTCCCTCCATAACCCCCCTCAATCCCTCAGAAGCTCTGACCAATGCCTCACAAATTCACAAACCTAAAATTCCATTGGACAGAATCTATTCAGCTATTCTCCTGCTATTCAATGGAACAAGCTTCCCATGACCCTCAAAAATATTACCCACATCCATAAATTCAAGAAAATGCTCAAACATTACCTAAACCAGAGGCACTGGGGACTAAACTTGGGTGGCACTATGCTAGGGTTATCCTATGGCTAGGCTTGTAAAGGCCCAAGGGCCATTAACCTAGTACACACCTATGAACCTATGATAAACAGCACCTGGACATGTCACTGTAACTATCCCACCTGAACCCTGTTCTTACTCCTCCACTACTTTCTCCTTTCCTGCCTCTACTTCCTATTTCTTCCTACATCAGCATGCATATGTTGGAAATAGATCTGTTACCTCCCGTAACATGATGTTCTATAACAATATAATAACAACTACGAATGAAAAATTGTGCTGTGATGTGATTTATATAGCTTTAACTTTAGCATTTGACAGGGTCATACAGAAAACATTGATCAATAAATTAATAGAACTAGGTATTGATGTACTCCTGATAAGATGGATAGCTGCATGGCTTACAGACAGGACATGGCAAGTATCATACAGCAACTGGACATGTGAAATCTTTGGTTACAATCAGAGTGTCCCACAGGGCTCTGTCCTAGGCCCTTACTTGTTTTGGTTATATCTTTCAGACCTAGCTTTTTCATCTGAGGTGTTCTACAGTCTATATGCAGATGATCTGAAATTGGGTAAACCGATTAAATGTGTTACAGATAAGGCATGTCTGCAAAATAACATGACTAAATTGACTATTTCGGCGCAGGAGAATACTATGCTGATAAATACATCTAAAAGTAAGCATATGAGATTTGGGAGACATAAACTGAAATGTGAATTATTTAATACAGCACACATTGATTGAAACTGTAGACTCATTTAATGACCTGGGTATATGGGTAGATTCAGCTATGAGTTTTTCTAATCATATCATCCAATTGGTTAATGATAGCTATAGAATTATAGGTCGTATAAAAAGATTTATAAAGTGTAGGAATTCAAAAATGATGAAGTCATTGTTCGTTAGATTAGATCCAAACTTAAGTAAAGAATAACAATATGGAAACCCTATAAGAAAACAAGCATGAGTAAACTGGAACAAATACAATGGAAATATAGCAAGGGCATCCATGGATGTGAAAATTTAAGTTATTATGAAAGACTAAAAGATTTGAACTTGTACAGTGTCTCTTACAGGTATCTAAGAGGAGATCTTATTCAGGTATATAGGGCATTTAAAGACAACTACCTCAGGGAATGTTTGGGGTTATCAAAAAATACTAGAGAATCATCAGACAACCTGTGTAGAAGACTCTATAGGAATGAGAAGTGTACTAATTGGTTTGCTGACAGCATAGCCGATGTATGGAATAGACTACCAAATTACATTAAAGCAAGTACTGGTTTAGATATTTTTAAGAACAGCCTGGACACTTATTATGAGAACAAATGCTTTGGTAGAAGCTAGAAGGGCATTAATGCCGTATGTATGTATGTATGTATATATACCTTAATTACCTCCCTTTACTCAAATGTATCTTATTCTAACTAACCTCCTATTATGACAAGACAGTCACTTACTGCTCTTCATACTCCTTCAATTCTTAGTCCTGGAATCCTGCTACCTGCAGTATTATCTTGCAGCATGGCTTTTATATTTAATCTCTACACCTCATGTAGACTACAAAAGAAACTGCTTGAAATAGTACAGTTGTACACTGATAATAGACCAAACATGTTTTTGCCAGCTTTTGGCTATTTTCTCACTTACTACATTGTATAAATGTCTCTTTAGCTGTTTTTTCTCTTTTACTGTTAAAGGATATTTTGCTTAATTTATTGTATCGTACATTACTTTATCATGTAACTTTCTTGTATGGTTGTACTATGGAGCTTTTCCTCTAGGGCTTCCGCTGAAAAATGGCTATAACCCAGTTGGACTATCCCAGTCAACAAATGTCAAATAAATAATAAATAAATAAATGAAATTTTCTGAGCACACCCACAACAATTACTCTAGCCAAAATCAACTCATTTTTTTTTTTTTGTAACTTTGTTACTTTGTAAGTTTTTTTAACTGTACTCTACTTGAAACTTTTGTAAGTGAATTACTATATGTACTTCTCGAGCTTTTCACCCCAGGACTCCATTGAAAACGGGCTCCTTAAAGCCCAGTGGACTATCCTGGTAAACAAACTTCAAATAAATAAAAATAAAAACTACCTTGTGCCCTCCCTACTCTATGGAGTCCCAATTCTAACCAGTTTACAATGTTGTTGTTTGTCTTTCGACTTTTCCCTGTAAGGGGTCACCACAGCGGAACTCCGGTCCGCTAATGATTGACAGTAGATTTTTACGAAACACTGAGGTGCCAGCTCGATGCCCAACCTTCAACGAAGACATGCCCATTTATGCACGCATGTCTTTCAAACGCTCATCCATAAAAAAATAAACTTGAAAGCTGCTACAACAAAATTGCCAAGTCTGCTACTAATTCATCCTCCTTTACCCATCAGTGTAATGTCAACATACCTGTAGCTGACTGGAACTCCCCTTCCACCTTTTCTACATTCAATTTATAACAATACATAAAATCATACACAGACCATTAGCTTGCCCCTTTAATCAACATATATTTCCTTGAAATAACTATCACATTAGAAGACAAACAAATTTTTACCATACATAAATCAAATAAATCCCCTGGTCAAAGCCTATACTTGTACTTAGTAGCAAAAAAATGGAACTCACTACCTGTAACCACCAGAACTATTTTTAACCTACCCACCTTTAAATGCTCCCTAAAAGTATACTTTAAAAAATCATGGACCTGCTCCTGTGCCAATCCTGGCTGAACTAACTCACTGTACTTCTCTTACCCGCTTCAATGTAAGTCACACCTCACAACCCTCCCCAACCTTCTACTCCATTCCTTTCATTTGTTTTTACCACTACCCACTATTCCCACTCTACCCCACTATTACCTCACTCTACCAGAACTACAACAAATCACACAGGAATCATTCTCTTCTGTAGAAATCTGGCTATCCAATGCTCAGCTCCTACTCAACCCAAGTAAGACAAAACTTCTCCTGTTCCAACCTTCCAAAGCCACACAAAACACCTCCCACTTCAACATTCTTGCCAAAGACAATACCATCATTTCTCCATCAGAACACACAAAATTACTCAGTGTGGAAATAGGCAAAAACTTAGATTTGACACCCACATATCTCTTACAATAAAAAACGTTCACAAGAAACTTGGTGCATTATATTGAGGCCACCAATTCCTAACCAAGGCAGCTAGAATCTCCATAGTCAATTCCCAGCTAATCTCCACCCTACTCTATGCATCCCCCATACTTACCAACCTTAAACAGATAGACTTACACAAGCTGGATGTTTGTTACAACAACATTGCTAAATTTGCCACTGGAAATTCCTACAGCAGCCATCATTGTATCTCCCTTAAAGAACTAAACTGGCTAGAACTCCCACAACTCCTTCACTTTAATCAACTCACCCTCTCTCATAAACTTATTAACCACCCCCTTAACATCCCTTCCCTTCAAACCCTTCTCCAACCCTATCACCCCACTAGGCTCCTAAGATCAAGCAACAAAAATCAACTCACTGTTATCAAACCCAAAAACTCAGCAGGAGAAGCCATATTTTCATGTACCATATCTAAACTTTGGAACAATCTTCCACCCTCTATAACTACTCTACCTTCCAGCAGCCTTTTCAAGACTGCACTCAAATTCCACTTAAATTTGCACTGGCTTTGTCCTTGTTTTAATCCAGACTAACACCCCCACCTAGACTCTTAACCCAACTATACTACGACCACTACTAACCACAGTCAGAAATAGCTAGTTGTCTTTACATACTTTAACATCTTGTCTGACAGCTTTGTTACTTATATTATAAAAGACAATAAACTATCTTAACTTGCAAGATTTACTGTATATACTGTTGATAATCAATATCTTGTTAATGTATTAAAGCCAACAACCTGCAATGTTGTTTACTATTGCTGCAACTTTGTATCTCTATTTATCATGTACATGATGTGGAGCTTTTCTCCCCAGATATCCACTTAAAAGAACCTGTGTCCAGTCAGAATTTCCCGGTAAACAAATGTAAATAAATAAATAAATAAATAAAATGAATACCTTATCTTATCCACTTTTCCTCTCCATCCTTCTTCCTTCTGAAACCATAATATGAGCACCATCCCTCACATTAAGACATCACTCAGTTTCCCTCAATGCCCCTAATCATGTAATCTCTAATATCTCTTTTAAATATCTTATTAGAATTGTCTCTGGTCTTACTTATCGCATACTAATCCATGTAACAAATAATATGACTAATGAATTTTTCCTCATTTTTTTGCCAACTAACTTTATTGTTTTTCATTGCACTTTACTGTGGAACACGTTGTATGTTTTTCTCATCACAACATTTTTTTCACTACTATGTTTTGTAGTTTAACATGATACCTTGTGATTTAAAACATTTGTAATTGATTTTTGAGAGATTGTGATCGTGGAGCATTTCCCTAAAAGCCTCCACTGAAAATGGTTTCTTTCTGGTCCAGTCAGACTTTCCCGTAGACAAATGTCAAATAAATAAATAAATATGCGAGGAGGGCTAAGTAGTTAAGGAAAATCAAGCTAGTTGAGGTTAGAGCACTTGTGTGTTGAGCAACAGGCATTGAGCACTTACATCACAAACTAGTAGCTCACGAACACTTGCAGCAAATCCACATCTGAGCTTGCAGCTGTCTTTGCCACAGACTCTCTGTAGTTAATTTTTTGTCTCATTTACATTTTTTAAACAGGCCTTGCACTATTATTGCCAGTTTAATTTAAATTCTGAACCAGCAAACCTTCCTTGCTTTGGATAAGACAGGGAGATTTCTAGCTTCTCCAAGAGATGCCTTTTCATGTCTTCCATAAAATGGCATCAGTAGAGGTGGCACTTATGATGGTGACTGCAAACAGCTTCAGAGCGGTAGCTGGACTGAGAACAAATCCATCATATTGGAAGGTAGGCTATTAATAGTTTAAATTTGTTTGTCTTTTGTGACTTGCTGTGGCTGGTGGCAAGTCTCAAGGATCAGCAACTTGAAAACTGTAGTTCTTTAATAAAAGTAGCACAAAAGTAGAATTTTTGACAAAAAGAGCTGATTGCATATTGCCCATTCAAGCAGAGGTGTAGCTAGGCCACTACCTATAAGCCTGTTAGTGCAAGAATCTGGGCAAAGCCAAAAATAATTGGGGACAAATGTCCAAAAGTAACAACAGATTTTAAATATTGCTCTTATAAATGTAGAATGTATCTAGAATAACAGCTTTTACATCGGCATACATTTTCTGAAGGATATGAAGCATGAAACTCTGTTTGTTATTATTTAGTGACTTCAATCTCCAGTAATTTGTCAGAAAAACGTTTATGAGGAAAAGACCAAAAATATGAGACAAAAGTCTAGAAATTCTGTGAAAATCTGATAGTTGAGCAGTATGAGTGCACTCGATATGCAGGGCGAGGCCATCATTTGGCACCCTTATCACCAAGTTGAAGACAAAAAAGAACAAAGAGATTTGAAAAATCATTCTTCTTCAGTCTACGTACATCGCAATTTCTTTGGGAATTCTGGAGAAAGACAGTCTGGACATAAAGATTAACTCACAAAGTTAGAACAACAATACATGTTGTGTAGACATGCCTTTTCTGAATAATTAGCATTAACCTTTGATATATGGGGGCTTCTGCCATTATTGACAGACTATAATCCTTAATGATTTACCATAACATCAAACGTTTTGTGAGGGACATGGCAAAAATAAGAGGAAGAATCATGGATAGTTCAGATATATACATCCTATTAACAAATGTTGCTAGAATAATGGATTTTTTTCTTGCAACATTCGTTCTGAAATTCAAACACAAATACTAGAAAAGCAAACTAAAATCAGGGACATCCTGCTGTACCGAGTCAAATCAAGACACCTGCTTTTAGTGCTGCTCTGCATTGCTCATGCAGTGTTCTCTGTTTCTTGTGTTTTATCTTCCTGGTCCCAGGTTCTCAGCAAAAAGAAATGTAATAAATAAATAAATAAAAGCTCAGTCATAAATGATGTGCGATACACTCTTGAAGATAATATTTTAAATTCTTATCCTGCTGGCCCCAGATGTAAAGTTTGACTTCCAGGTTACACTGCCCCCCCCCCCCTCACAGAAAGCTACTTGATACATTAGGGCAGTACCTGCGACTTACACCCTGCATAACATGCAAGAAGGAATCTGCACTCCTTTCCAGTGAACCAAAAGGGGCATGGAGCAGCTAGGATTAGCAATTCACATTGGACAGGCAATTCTGGGGCTATAGTTTACTTTTTATAACAAAAAGTAAAACTATTCATTTTAGTATTTTGTGATTTATGCGCATTTAGGGGCAGGCTCCTGGGGTGGCTATCCCAAGCATAGTGCTCATCCTTTCATCTCCAAAATGTGGAAAGTTACCTCTCATAATGTTGAACAAATGGGTAAAATGAAGAATACTTTCTAACAGCTTTTATTAGCAGCTTCAACTAGGAAGCTCATATGATAGTTATGTTCTATATTATAACCTCGAACAATTAAAAGAGCAAACGCACTAAACCCCAAATGCACAGGACAGAGATTTTTTTCCCAGGGGAAAAAAATTGCTGCTCCGCCCACAAAAAAAAAAAATCCAAACACAAAATAAAGTGGAGGGGGCTTAACCCCCCACACCCCCAATGTGGGGGGGTGTACCTCCCCCACCCCCTACTTAAATATACCAACTGCGAGATCGTACCACGGTGGAGGAAATGGCAAAATCCCGAAAACGACCCAGTGATTTTTTTCCCTGGGAAAAAATTGCTGTTCCATGTGTTCGGGATTTAGTGCTTTCGATTTTAAGGGGTTGATTAAAGAACGTTCGCTCTTTTAATAGTTCGAGGTTATAATATAGACCCAATGGTTAAAAGGTGTTACTTTATACTTAAAAAATATTAATTTAATTTGTTAATATGATTCAGTATTATTTACCACAATATCCATTAAAAAACTTCTTAACACAGAATGTGTGAGACCTTTTTAATGGGTAACAATGAGGAACATGGACTTTTAAAGAATCAAAATGAGGAATATTCACCATATTGAAGTACATTTGAGAGGTATAGTCCCAGTTACTCTACACTTCCTATGCCTCTACATCCAATTAAGTGTGTTTTGCTGAGTGACATAAATACAGAGTTGTCTCAGTTTTCCCTTGGCATAGTATGTAATACAATCTGCCCTGATTTTAGATGATGAGAACATTTGTAATCAGTATCCAATACACATGTTTCGAATGATTCAAAGACATCATAGTGTATTTCACATACACCTCTTTAACAACCAGGAGCTATGTCTTTGTAAGAAATTCTCCTTGAAGTTAGCATATAGGATAGAAAGTTTCCTTTTAACTGCCCTGGACCAACACTGGACCACAATATTTCAGTCTCTGTTAAGAGTAGGCCATGACACTGAATTTATAAGAGATTTGTCCAACTGAAAGAAACTTATGCTTGGAATTGTTCAAGCTAATTGACAGAATCCCAACGAGCACTTGGTTAAAACAGTGTAGGGTGTAAGATTGTTTTACTTGCTGACCATATAGAAATAGTAAAAACAAGTTTCTCTAGTGTTTGATTATTGCTGTTTTGCAAACTCTCATAATCATAATTGTGTAATCACTTGGTGATGTCCCTGTATTTTGGAATTTTTATTTTTAATATTTTCTTTATTATTGTTATTATTATTATTGTTATTATTTGTAATAATAGTATTAGTATTTGAACATCATATAATGTTTTTTTCTCCTAGGTTGCAGCTCAGAGAAAAAGGAAGATGTTTTTTTTTTTTTTTTCTTTGAGTTTGTATAACCACCTGAAAAGTCAAACATTTAGGGAATGGGGTAGTAGGCCCTAGCCCTCTTTTTTCTAATATTGATTTCACATTATGTGAGATGTTTAGTGCTGTGAGTTAAGTGATTTAGGTAGCTGGCTTATAATCTTTTACAGTGAATGAGACTTGTTTGTGGCTAATCATTATGGATCCCCTTAATGCAAACAGGGTCATCCTGAGCAGCCTTTATATAGACAGTTTCCTTTTGGCCTAGATTGCCAATGCAGTTGACTGTTATAGTGTCATGGCATCTGTTTATGTCATTACCTACCAAAGATGAATTTACAATTCCTTGAGCTAATGATAAGACAGCTTTCTTTTCACTAAGGCAGTCTAGTAGAGTAAGTTGCAGCAAGACTGACATCCCCATGGAGACTTAAGATACTGCAGTTGGGGGACTGTCCTACATAACCCCCATTGCTCTGCTGGCTAACATGTCTATCTTAGCTAGCTTGCCTAGCAGCCATCTCAAGGCAATCCATAACTGAGTGAGGGAGTTCAGATCGGTTAAAGGACATCTTGTCCAAACTTTTGACCCTATTAGGAATTATTGGTATGACAGTCAACAAATACAACTCCTGTTGCTAGAGTTTAGAGAGAGACATGAAAAAGAATTGGAGAAGAAATTAGTAACAAAAATGAAAAGCATTATTTACTACTCAGTGAACTCGGTGAACTACTACACCTTAATAAAAATGTAATCTACTGAGGCATTTTCTAGATGAACTAGAATTTATTTCGTTGTTTTCATCACTTGGCTTCTGAATAAACCTTGTTCACTTGACTCCACTATAGCATTTGTTATGCATATCATTTCTGTGATCATGCATCTGCATCACCTGCTGTTTAACCCTGCTTTCAGCAGATATTAATACTATGTGAAAGAAGAGCACCGCTCAAATCAATGTTGAGAAAACAGCTGCTATTATGCAAGATCATGTGGTTTGCTTGAGAAATGGATAGCTGCTTCGCTGTAAACCATCAATGACGTTTTATCTTTCTTCCTGTATGTCAGAAACCAGACTGCAGGAAATTTCTGGATTTATGTGCAGCTGGTTAGGAAGCAAGACAGTTGCAGGATAGCAACTTCCTTAGAAGCAAGTAAATCAAGGTCAGTTCAAGGTCTTTCTCTTATAGAAAGCACAGTGAGTTGAATGCTTTTCTGTAATATTTGTAGGAATCATTGACTTAGAGGCTAGAGTTTGAGTTGAGCCTTTAGGGTACCACTTAATCTTGGGTGCATGTACCGCATGTGGTTTGTTCAATAGCTGTTTGTACTAAGTTTATTACACCTGGCTATGTATATCAAGTATAGTTAAGACAGACAGCAGTGTATCAAGTTTAGCTCTAGTAAGATGGTAATTCTAGCTTGTTAATATTGCTGTCACTTGATTTTTTTAACTAGTAACTACAAGATGATCTTCATTTAGATCACCATTGCAGTAGTCTTCACTGCTGGAATGATAGCTGCAAAACATCCTGTGTCCAGCCTGACTGCAAGAGCGCTGTATACTTTTATGTCAAGGCATGGTAGATGTCCATCTATCAGCAATCTCAGGACACTCTCAGTAAAATATAAACTTCTAGCAATGCCTTTTGGAACCTTTCTTGCCAAGGTTTGCAGCATATTCACCACTCCCATTGTATCCATTGTTCAGCATGGTTCAGTCTTTTCCAGAACTCAGAATGAATATGTTCACAATTGTTTTCTTTTTTTTTTTTTTTTGTTAATTTTATGGTAGTTGCTGATTTTTTTTTATTAGTATCAGTTGGTTTGACATCCAGCTATACATTAAGGGATGCCAGGATTGGATATCAGGATTGAAAAATAAAAGATGGTCTGGTGCAGGTAGGGTCCACACAAAGACTCTACACTCACTGTATACCTTGCGTAGTTCAATACCATAATGTTCAGAACTGTATCATCAGTCCAGAATTTCCCTATTAAGCTCCAAGAAATAGACAGTATTCCCAGCAAATGTAATTGGATGAGAAAAAGCTTGGGGTCTACATATGGTCTGCCATAGCATCCTGAAATTCATCCTCAGACACAGACCTGTAGATAGATCATCTAGGTTCATAGATTAGTACTACGCTAACTGCCCTTATGGGCCATTTTAAGCCTAGCCAATTACCCCATGTGAGAATCAAACCCTGCACCTTGTGTCTGTAAGGTAAACAACTTAATCATTATGCCAGCCCCCCCAAATAAACAGCCTCTGCAAGTCTCGAACCCAGGACCCTACACACCATAGAGAAAGTGATTTACCACTAAGCCATGACAGATACAGATCTAGTGCCATTCCTGAGCAGTTCCCAAACTAGTGCCCCCTGAATTTACAGTTGAGGAGTGCAAAAAAAAAAATGGTCTTCATTACTCAACTGTAGCAAGATACTCACTGCACTTGTGCCAAGAAGTTTAACATGTTTAAAAGGTTTAAATTACCACACTTTGAGTGCATCAGCCATGACTGCAAATGTGGTATCATTATTACTTTATGAAGCTATTATATCCCTTCAGCTGCACTCCCATACCACTGGCACTTGCCTGTTGCACCCCTAACATCTTGTGTCCAGGGCAGCAGCCTCCTTCACATTGCCTTCGATATAGCTGTGCTGTGCCATCGACATTCTCCTTAGAAAGAAGCAATCCAAAGAGAAAGTGAAAAGGAACTCATCTGATGCAACTTCAGGTATCCGACTTCTCATTGCAGCTCAGGGATATAGGTCCCAATGAAGCACTTTCAGAGGCCCTGGACCATGCATCTCAGATTCCCAAGACCACTGATAAATCTCCTTTGGAAGTTTTCATGCCAAGAGAAATGGGCATCTCCCACCAAGTGAATGACTGTAGTTCAGCTTTTGAAATGGATGCCCAGTTGTGGACATCTGTGGCAAAGCTTGCTTCATAATTTCTAAAGGAAGAACAGACAATCCACTATCTTGGTAATGCTGAACATGCAAGAGAAGTCCATGAACACTATCCAGTGGTCTGGAATTCCATAGTGCTAGCTAAAAGGACTTGTAAGAAAGCTCAAGTCACCTACCACAGTTTCCCTACAGATGTTCAGTCCTCCTACATTTGGCAGGTCTTTACCATCCACTCTCCTCGAGTCTATTCTCAAACAATGGATTTCCTTGGCTTAGGAGTTTTACTTGGCTTTACAGAATCTGTATCCAAGCTCTGATGCCTCTGTGCCAGGAGGCCTCACTGGCAAAAGAAAGAGGGTGGCCTGTCATGAGAGAGTGGTGGAATCTGATTAATCTTGACAAATGTCCTCCTCTTCGGGACATGACCATGACACTGATGATACTATTTCTTCTGCTTCACCTACTGAGGAAATATTAGTTGGATCCTCCCTTTTTAGAATGAATAAGTATTCCATATAGGAAGCCAAGGAAGCATCATATGGCTAAAATGGTGCTTTAATTAATTTGGGTTTAGATGCCACTAAATCTGTGGCTATTCCTAATGCCTTTGGGAATTTTGAAGATGCTTTTATGTCAGCATCTGAGGAATCATACACCTAATCGCCTGCCTCCAAGAAACTGATCATATTTTATAAGGCCTAGGAGTTCCATAATTTCCTGTACAAGACCCCTGCAGTAGATCTAGCAATAGTGTCTATTGATCTGGATAAGGGTGCCACATGGTTTCCTGTCCCAGTTCTCTCCTAAATAAGCAAGAAAAGCAGAATGTTAAACTGCAAAACATGACCAAGTACCTGACTGATCTTCTGGATCAAGTCATAGAGAAAATTGTGAGGTGTCTGATGTGGATATGAGGGTAAAACGATTAGAACTCATCCAGGCTACTAGTCAAGTAGCAGAACAGTCTTTAATATGAGTGTGATGGTTTAGATGTAACAACTGAGGTTAGCACCTTCAGGGTCGGTCATAAGAATTCAAGCCTAAATGAGCCTAAAGCTTCTTGGAGGATGCCAAAATACAACTCCTCAGTGTACATATAGATCATCAGTACATCTCTGGGCAAGGAGCTGCTCCTTGAGAATCCCTCAAGTAAAGTGTTTATGAAAATTGAAGATAAGAGCAAATTTATGTAGAGAGTGAGTCAAGCAGCTCTTTCACTCCCTGTGCTCAGATGGGAAAGAAACTACCCCTACCCCTCTAAATCTGCCTCAATATTGCAGGCAAGGAAATGGTAGTCAAGAGAAAAATAGAAACAATTTATGTAAAAAATAATAATAATACCACACAGAAAAGAATGGAAATCTGTATGGCCACAAGGGTTTTCCAACACTCATGGCAACCATGATTATATGGATTTTCTCCCCCTCTGTCCATTTATGGATATCTTCACACCAGCTCTACCCACACCTTCCAGCTCCAGTTTTAAAGATAGTGTGAAGGGTTACTCAGTGCATAGATAGTGTGAAGGGTTGCTCAGTGCATAGAATGTGTGAAGGGTTACTTAGTGCATAAGCAGCTAGAAGGCAATGATGAAAGAAAGTTTGGTGTTGCAAATAATTTCCCAGTACCAGAGTCAGATAGAGGTCAAATGGGACCCTAGGTGGGGTAGCAGACCAGGCACCCCCCCCCAACACTATACTAATATTCCATTTCATGTCTGACTCTCCCCAAATACCAAAAATACTTTTTAAACCTGTGTACATACTATTTTATTTTTTCACTTTCACAGTGATCACAGAGATTTTGTGTAATTTAAAATTATTTCAAATTTTCCAACTAAGTATAATTATTTGCTAAGCAAAACAGTCTCAGATTGAAAACAGACTTGGCATGAGTACCAGGAAACTTCTCTTCACTTGAAACTCACATTTATTGAAAATGTATCTAGCAAACCATTAACCTACAAGACACGTGCTGGGATTCATAGTAAAATAACATACAGAGAAGCAGTAGTTAGCAGCTATGGAAAGGATGCAAGAATTGAAAAGACAAATGGGCAACACATTTGCTAACAGCTTGGGATAGCTCCCTGGATGCAATTGTCCCTTTACAAGGGTAGCCCATGAGCACTCTCTGGTGAATTGACTTCTTCAGAGTCACCAGACAAATGAAGGCTGATGGATCAAACAGTGCACTATAGAAACAGCAAATTAAAAGCTCTTAGTATTACTGTTCTGCAGTAAGTATCAGGCAGAATGTTGTGGCCCAACACAGTGGATAACTACTGTGGGTTGCAGCAACCAAGTATTCATACACATGCGTGCGTGTGCACACACACACACACACACACACACACACACACACACACACACACACACACATCACACCTCTGTGTCAGTACACACTCTCGCACTCCTCAGTGACCTCACACCTCCTCACCTATGATAATTTGATATGGCCTGATCTGAGGCAGTGATCTCAAAATTCAGTATGGCATCCTTGTCCCCCATCTCTATGGCAATTCAAATCCCCATAGCAATAAATCCTCACTATGACAGCAAATCCCTTGATCTCAGCAGTGAAGCAAATCTGAGGAGCATCACGATTTCACCCAAGCAGCAAATACTCAGTATGTTAGCAAATCCCCCGATCATGGTAATGAAGCAAATCTGGGCAGCATCACAAATCCCGTAAGCAGCAAATCCTCGATACGGCAGCAAGTCTCCTTATCTTAGCAGTGAAGCAAATCCGGCCAGCACCAAATCCCACTTCTCTGATTTAAAAGATGTCTCTCTCAAAGAAACAGAGATTGGAGGAGTGTCACCCCCCCCCCCCATCTCTCAGTATTACTGTGCATATTCCTAAGTAGCTTCTCTGATTTGAAGAAACTGGAAGAACTGGAAGTCTCTGTCATTGGAGAGACTGGAGGATTGTTGCATGTCTGCATATGTCTCAGAAACAGCAAAACAGTACACACTTCTAATTAATGCACAGAGCAGTGGAGTGGGTTTCTGTTTTTTTTTTTCTTGTTTTATGGTTTTATGGCCAGGCTGGATCCCCCAGCCAACACCAATCCTGGCAGATGCCTAGGTCACCATGTGGTGGATTAGAACTACAAACTAAAGCTCATACAGTAACCAAAGCTGCTTGATGTCTACTCTGTGCCAAAAGACCATATATGTTTAATTCCCAATGTTCTCCAGGAACTTGTACTACTAGAGGTTTTAGAACCTGTTCTGAGAGATGCACAAAACAGGGGCTGCACTCAAGGTTTTTCCTGGTGCCCAGAAAGTAAGATGCATGGAGACATATTTTGGATATTTCAGAATGTCAGTATTTACCTCAATATATCCAAATTCAGGATGCTGACATTACAAGCTCTGCTACCACTCTTGTTTCTTTGGGACATAATGACTGCTGTGGATCTAAGGGATTCCTCTCTTCACATTCCCGTTCTCAAAGACCATAGACATTTCCTTGGGTATGAAGCAAGGCACTCCTACTGTTAGTTTGCCTTCTTGCTCTTTTCTCTGGCCTCTGCTCTCAAGATCTTTTAGAGCGCCTGGCTCAAATAATAGCTTACTGCATAAAAAGGACATTCACTTCTATCCTTATCTGGATGACTGACTCATTTAGGCTCTGTGACGTGTGGAAATAAGTTAAGTCTTCAGTTTCTCTATGGATTGCTTCCAAAGCCTTGTTTTTTCTCTCATTATTTTCAAATCAACCCTGATCCCTTCCAAATGGGTGATATCTTTGAGGGCAATCCTTGATGTATTGCAACTATCAGGTCTTCCTTGAATAAGAAAATATGAAAAATGTGTTACAGTACTTCTGTAAGATTGTATGGGAGAAGAAGACTTCAGCCAGATAATGCCAGGGCACTGGAGTACATGACCTCTACACCTCTAATAGTGCTAGTAGCAATGATGCACATAAGAAAGCATCATAGGTACCTACGAATTATTTGGAGCCAAATCTTATAGTCCTTGAAAGAGTCAATTTGTATCATATCCTTCACTTTCCATGAAGTGTAGTTGTCTGCCTGGGTCAGGCAGAATCTTGTAGTATCCTCCTCACAGGAACCTCACAATCAAGTCCAAACAACATATACTTGACATCTGACCCAGGAGATACACTCTCAAAACCTCAAGGTCAAAGGTTTGAGGAATGCTGCACAAAGAGATAAACAATGTGTGCAGCCTCCATAGGTGGACCTCTTATCACAAAGCAAGAGGTCACTTATACACCCCAATATGGGAACCTTGTAGCTCCCAGTTTGCTAGTTTTACTGTTCTGCCCTTTGGGCACCAGTGTACTGAGGATATGTTTGCCATTCTTAAGGATGCTACCACTAGGAAATCCTACTTATCCAAGTGGAAACGTTTTGTCTCTCATACTATATAATGAATCATGACCTCATCAGCACATTGGTGACTGATTTTGCAACATTTAAATGCATTATTTAATTAATAGTTGACCGGTGCTTCCATTACTTTGCATCTTTCACACTGCTTTCCCTCGGATCCCCTCAATGGCATGCCTAGTACTAACCCTGAAAGAATCCTAAATCTGACACCTTCCAGGAAAAAGACTGTTGCCCAAAGGGCTAAAGGTATGTAATAGAAAACCTGACCCAGACACCCTCTGAGCCTACAGCCATAGTTCCCCTCAAATTTCTAATTTAAAAAAATGATGTTGTTTGCAGCAATCACAGCTACAAGAAGAGTATCAGAATTGAAATCTTTGATGTTTAAAGAACCACTTCTAGTCTTCCACAAGGACAGAGTGTGCCTTAAGATGAATCCTCCCTTTATACTGAAAGTAATCTTGAATCATTATCCTCAACCAAGTCATTCAACTAGCTGTCTTATTTGGCAGTCCTCAGAAGGGAAGAAGATACTGATTCCCTGGATTTGCACAGCCACTTGAGCTATTATTTTGCAGAAAACTAATTTATTTAAAATTTAGTAGAAACTTCAAGCAGTCATTCATGTTTTTTGCAAGAGGGAAGGAGGGTAGGGCTATAGTCAAGCAAGCAGTCAGTCTCCAAATGGTTGCCCCATTATCCCACAAAGGTACAAAATAGAAGTGTTGGAGCCCACAGCACTAGAAGTACAGCAAACATTCTGGCCTTCCTCAAGTGGGTGATTACCCAGCCTATCTTACAGGCAGGTACATGATCATCCGTCTATACCATTTACAAGCATTACAAACTAAGTATCTCATCCAGAACTAGAGCTGGATTTGCTTCAGCTATTCCACAGAGTATACTGCATTCTAGCCCTTCCTTTTAAATTCCTTCTGTATCATCATGAGCTCTGGGAATTGTCTCAGTTATCAGGTCTACTGTGTCAGTGATTCTAACTAAAGAATGTTGTAAACAATTGCTTGAACCATATATCTTTGAGTAGGTCACTGCTACAGTACTACCCCCCACCCCCACCCCCAGCATCCCCTCATTCTAGGTTCTGGCATCCTGAGCTGTGGTGCACTACCTTCACCTTAAATTCACCAATTCCGCCTTTTATTAAAGTGTCTCAAGCCTGTTTGTGTGAGAATAGATTCAGAGAGCCCTTTTTCTCTTTCCTTTGCTCACAGCATAGATTTGGAAGGCCTCTCTATCTCTAACATTTTCATTCTCTCTCTCTCTCTCTCTCTCTCTCTCTGTCTCTCTCTCTCTCTCTCTCCCTTTGAGGGTTAAAATCAGGACATTATTAATTAGCTTTCATGGTAAGTTTCCCTTACTTTTCTGGGCAAGAAAGCTCTAAAATGGTGTGGGCTGACATCTGTCTTATACTGGCAGCTTCCTGACATACTTGATGGATGGATGTTTGCCATGCCTAGAGGAGGAAAGGTACTAAACTTTGGAATGCCCAATATCAAGGCTTCGGCTGCTAAAGTACAGTATTCAATACTACTGCAACAATGACCTACACATGCATCTACTGTTATGTTAAGCTCATATAGAATTGCAATTTGCACATTAGCTATTCTTAGTAATTGGTTTCTTTGTGGCAGTAATTTCCCCTATTTTATTTATTTGCATCCTGTTTGGGAGTCAACTGGCAATCCAACACTTGACATAGGGGTTTATACCCAGTTTATTTACCTTATCTTCTACACCTGATTGGGATTTAAGTTAAAGGCTTTAGCCAGGTTGAGGTATGTGGTGTGTATCATTTTGCCTTCATCCATTACTTTGATGACCTTTTCCAAAAAAATCCACCAGGTTGATTAAGCATGACCTGCCCTTTATGAAGCCAAACTTTTGGAGGTTCTCTGTGACCTGACTGATTAGTTCCATGATAGGTCTTTCCACAGCTTTGCGTATGAGGGTGGTCAGACTTATGTTTCTTAATTGTTTGGGTCTGTGGAAGGTCCTCCTTTATGCAGGGAAATAAATGTAGATGTTCTCCATTCACTTTGTGCAAAACCTGTTTGGAGGCTATAATTGAACAGTGTTATTATTGGTGTGGCTAAATCATGCTTCATGCTATTTAAGATGCATCCAGAGATATTGTCAGGACCCATTGATTGATATTTTTAGCTTTTGATAGCACTTTTATGACTTGGTCTTGTGTGATAGCTGGAGGTGAGCCAGTTTCAACTACATCTTGAGGGACAGATGGAGGGGGGAGAGATGGATAAAATTAGAGTTATACTTATCAGCCAGTAGGTTCACTATGCCTTCAGCCTAAGTGTAGGTAACATTGTTCACAATCAGCTCATCACATTGCTACATTATACTTTTGAGACTACAAACATAACTGAAAAATGCCTTAAGACTGTCTTTGGTTTGGGTAGATATTTTAGCCTCAAATTTGTCTTTAGTGGATTTTTATTAATCTTCTGAGTTGTTTATTTCAGTAACAAGGATTCTAACATTCTGGGAATTATTCTTCTAACTTTTGGTCAAAATTATTTTCCTTTTATTATAAAGCTCGTTAATATTAGGGTTCCACCATGTGGGTTTGTTTCTAGGGGTTGCGCTACACTTGTTCCAATGTTGTACAGCTGCATCTGTGTAGCTGTTTACATTCTGGTATAGTGTGGTGGTGTACATTTGTTTTTGTATTCAGTAGCATTAACTGAGTTTGGTGGGGATTTGAAGAATGCCAATGTATCACTTAGGAGTAGGTAGTTCGTCTTAAAGAAATTTCTAATGGTAACGCATGTGGAAGGGATCACTGGTTTCAATTTTATTTCTAAGGAAACTGCTTTACAAACCTAAAAGTGATGAAGATTCACAAAGGATGGTGTAAGATGCTCCCAAATTAGCAAGGACAAGATCAAAGATGCTATTCCCCCTAGCAGGTACTCTGAAAAGTTGTTCCAGGGCATCTCTATTGACAAAGTCTGGGAATCTCTGTGCTTTCCAGTAGTTGTGGTGTAGGTTTCCCAGTCTGTAGTAGGATAGTTTAGATCACCTAGGAAAATGGTACTGGGTATAATACTGAGTGATTCTAGTTCCTGTAGATAGGCGTTCTGGCTTTCTATTGTCATAGAGGGAGTAATGTGCAAGCAATAATGCCCAACAGTTTATGTGTTATTATGGAAATAATGCCCACCAATGGGTGTTTTGAGCCAAGATGTCTCAGGCCAAGGGCCTCAACACCCCTGGAAGGGCATAATTTATACAATTAAATATGCCCTGGAGGGCAGAGAGAATGTGCTGTCTGTAAAATCTTTGTGTTTTACTTACTTTTTTTATTACTATATTTTTTGTGTAAAATAGTTCCTTCACCTAATGTTTCAAACTTGCTGTAGTATATGTTAATGGTGTTCGAAGAAGCATTTTACATGCAAAATATAACACTTTAGAAAATATCCAGGTATTTACTTTATTTTTTGCTCTCTTACTCTTAAAATGTTTGGTTTGTTGCCAGTCATCAGAGATTAAAGTTATTAAATAATGACGTACATTTGAGTTTCAGACTTTTATTTCCTTCAAAATATTTATGCTAACACAAATCCTTTTATTTAAGCAAGTTTGTAATTTTATGACAGCAATAATTCAGAGGTTCATAGGTAGGTACTAGACTATCTGCCAGAAGGCATTTATAAGCCTAGCCAGAATGTGTTGGCTTTCGCCGCCCATTTAGATTAGTTCCCTGAGCCTCTGTCCAGCAGAGCCACTGAAGTGATCCCCGGGGTAAACTTTCTGTTTTCCATCCACTCGTCAAGGTTTCTCTTGAAGACTGTTAGCGAGGAGCTCTGCCTAATGTAGACTGGAATCTTGTTCCAAAGCATGGGACGACTCTGGGACAGGAATCTATCCCTCCAGCACGTCCTATTTATTGTTTTGGTGAGGTTTAGATCCCTAGAGTGTGTGGTTTGAGGGGATAAGGTTTTCTTTAGGTGGGAGCATGTCCATCAATTCTGGGTTGGACATGACCTTGTATGTCAGGCAGAGATCACCTCTGATTAGGTGGTATGCAACTGAGTACAGCTGGAGTTTCTTCTGTCGAGCTGCATAGGGCATTTGTTTGAGGCCAGTGATCCTCTTGATGAGGTACTTCTGTGGTCTTTCCAGCTGTTGCAGGTGTCTTATAAGGTACATCCCAAATGGGGCGTTGTACTCTCTGATGGGTCTGATGAGTGATGAGTAGAGGGGCACAATGACCTCTTTTGATCTGGATGCAAACCCTTTTGTGATTAGGTGGGCCACATAGAAGGATTTTCTAACCACTTTGGCAATGTGATTATCAAAGGAGAGATTACTGTCTACTTGGGTCCCCAGAACCCTTATTACATCTTCCATATTTAGGGGACTACTATCTATGTGGTAGTTTGTGGGTACTTTGTTTTTTCCAAATGGGGATGACTATGCACTTTTTGGCATTTAGCTTGAGGCCATGATTTTGACACCAGGTATCTGTCTCAGTGACACCCTTTTGGAGGATGTCTGTGTCAGCCGGAGAGTCAGTTATATCCCCTAGTTTGCAGTCGTCTGCAAACTTGGTCAGCCATAGTCCTCCTGTGCTTGCCTGTAACTCTGAGAAGTATATGCTGAACAGGAGGGGTCCTAGGACTGAGCCCTGGGGAACACCACTTATAACCGGTTTAGAGTCATACCAGCTCCCGCAACTCTCACCATGTGGGTTCTGTCCATGAGCCAGTTGGCAACTCATCTTGTGACATAGGGGTTTATGTTCAGGCTGGTGAGCTTGTCTATAATACCAGAATGGGGAATGGTGTGGAAGGCCTTTGCAAGGTCTAGGGAGGCTGTGTGTACCAGCTTTCCCCCATCTGTAGCCTTGGTAACTGTCTCAAAGAAGTCCACCAGGTTTAGGAGGCATGATCGGCCCTTAACAAAGCTGAACTAGGTAGGGTCCAGTGTTTGGAGGTTCCCAATGTCTCTGTTAATGAGTTCCATGATGATGCACTCCATAGCCTTGCAGACCAAGCTAGTCAGGCTTATAGGGCGATAGTTCCCGGGGTCTGTTGTGGCTCCACCTTTGTGGAGCAGAATAACCATTGCTGTGCACCACTCTATGGGTACGTAACCTGTGGAGAGGCTGAATTTGAACAGTGTGTTTAGGTGAGGGGTTAGTTCATCTTTAAGCTCGTGTAGGATGCAGCCTGGGACACCGTCCAGTCCCATTGATGCTGTGTTTTTGGCTTTGGAGAGGGCTGTTTTAACCTGAGTGTCTATGATTTCAGGGGCTCTACATTTTTCTGGTATGGTTATGGGCCCTTTTGGGGGTGAGGGGGGGTAAAATTTGCACTGATCCTGTCTGCCAAGATGTTGGCAATATCGGTCGGTTCAGAGCATTTTGTGCTATTCTGCACTAACTCCGAGCAGATCTGATCATTGCCACTTAGATTCTTGACATAGCTAAAGAATGCCTTGTGGTTATCATTGGAGACCTTGGCAATTTTTCTTTTGAAGCTTGCCTTGGATGATTTTATGAGGGATCATAGTTTCTTGCTGATACTGATCAGGGATGTCTTCCCTTCTTGGGATTTTACTCTTTTCTGTACTAGTTTCCTCCTTCTGTTGTATAGTTTGTTTATAGCAGGGGTCTACCAGACTGGTTTCCTTTTCTTGGAGGAGCGAGTCTTGGTTTTGCTTGGGATAGCATGATCCATGTATTCTTGTAGGTGCCCATAGAATGCATTAGTAAAGGATTTTGCAGCTTGGGCAGCATTATCCTTTAGCATGGAGGCTTTGAAACCTTCCACCTCGGTCTTAAGTAACGTGAAGTTTGCTTTTGAAAAGTTTTTCACAGTGGTTTCCTTGTCTGGGGGCAGGGGTGGAATGTGGATATCCAAAGTAATTTGTTTATGGTCAGATCTAACCAGCGAGGGGTTGACTTCTGGTGTGGAACATCAGTCGCCCATGTTGGTGATGACTAGGTCTAATATGTTGTCACATCTGGTGGGAGTGTTGACCAGTTGACCCAGGGCATTTGAGTTTATAAATTCTAGGAAATGTTGGACAAGGGAGTTAGTACTTGAGTAGTTCTCCCAGTTAATGTTTGGGTAATTGAAATCGCTCAATATTAGGGTGTTTAGTAGGACCTTTATTTTTTCCAGTGTTTCCAGAAACGCGGAATGGGGGGACTTGGGACATGGTGGGTGATCTGTAGCAAGCTATAATTTGAATTGCAGTTTTGCCCATTGTTAGTTGCATGTGGATGATATATGAAGCATCATGCTGTGCCACTAACCTGGAGGTGTGGGTATCCTTGATGAATATGGATATGCCCCACCTTTTGTATTTTGGTCTGGGTTCTGTAGCTGAAATGTATAGTATGAGTTGTAGCCTGGTAGTGCTGGGGTGCTCACTGGAGCCTTAAACCAGGTTTCTGTTACTGTACATATATCGATTTTCTCCATACTGAGGAGTGCCTCGAGTGCTTGAATTTTGAGGTGTAAACTTCTGGCATTGAGTAGCATTACCCTCAGTTTTTTGTTACTTGTGCTATTTACGATGGTGGGTTTGTCTTTTGAGCCTTGCCTAAGAAAGGCACTACGGGGGTGGCAAGATCCTTGGCCAGTATTTGAATGCCAAAGGGTGACAGGTGCAAGCCGTCTCTAACGAAGCAGCATGGCTTGTTTAGCATGTCATGCCAGGTGGACAGACACTAGATCCCCTTTGAATGACACCAGAAACTTAGCCAGTTGTTAAAACTAATAATTTTTTCTTTATACCATGGTATCGTTCTTGGTGAGGGCAGAATGCTACTTAGGGTCAGGGTCATCCCGGCCTAGGCTACATGATCAGAGATCTCTTCCATGTCTCTTTTCATGTAGTCCAGGGAGGTACGGCTCAGGTCATTCACACCAACATGGACATATATGTATATGGACATATCTGTACTGTTCTGGAGTGACCTGAGTGCTTGAATTAGAATCTATTCCTATTTTTGAGCCCTTTCCCCCCTTTATTTTAATCTTTATCCATATTTCTTCAGCTGAAAGGTCCAGAGGCAATCCTCTTTATTGCTGCCGCTGCTGCCTGTGGTCAGTCTCACTCACTCAGTCACTCTCTCTCACACACACACACACACACACACACACACACACACACACACACACACACACACACACACATCCCCACTCTACTTCAAAAAATGCATGCTTAAACAAATCCTGTTTTTCAAGTAACTGTCTAATTTTATAAGTGCAATCTTTATAAAATGTGTTCTCATTTTAAGCCTTTGTTTCCCCTTCCTTTTAGGCTTTGTCGGGGTATGTTGAGATAAGAGGTGGAGATGTATGCAAACCTCTAACTGCTGCTGCTGCCAGGGATCACTCAATTGCTCTCACTCTTCACTCTCTCTCTTTGTCTCACACACACACACACACACACACACACACACACACACACACACACACACACACACACTATCTTCTGCTTTTATGCACGCATTTACTCAGACATGCAGACACAAATATAAACACACTAGACAAACACACATGCGCACACACACACACACACACACACACACACACACACACACACACACACACACATTTTTTTCTGCTTGAATTATTTTTTCCACTCGCTAAACAGCAAAAGCGCTGCTTTGCGAGTGTAAAATAGCTCGATCGATCTCTTTCTCACTCTCATACACCCATACATTTTCACACACAGACATAAACAGAGACACACACACACACACACACACACACACACACACACGCACACAAATACACACTTTTTTCTTTTTATTTTACACTTGTTAAACAGCAAAAGTGCTGCTTAGTGAGCTTAAAATACTGGCAGACATTAGTTTTTCAGTCCAAGCTCCACAGCAGCTTAATATGCTGCTGTGAAGCTGCGGACTCATTTTTTCAGTGGAAATTATCTGTAGATAATCTCTGTTGGGGAGCATTCATTGTCCAATCATGGTAAACTCTACAGGTCACTCATTCTCTAAAGCTAGCTTATATATGGTACAAGACCCACCTTTCTGATGGTTATTTGGACATGAAGAAGCTCTAGTGCATCATGCTGTTTTTGCCTTGTGGTAAGTCTCTTCTGGATGTAGGTTGATACACCTCCACCTTTTTTCCCCTCCTGCACAGTAGCTGATCTAAACATGTGGAAGCCATTATAGCCCTGCACAGCCAGAGTGCTGTCCACTATTTTAAACCATGTCTCACTCATGTAGCTTTTAAATTTGTATCAGATTCATAACATGGAAAAAAACTACTAATTTGTCATGCTCGAGGAGTATGGTTTGTATGTAGTGTTGGTATGCTATAGTGTAACAAGTCCGGGGTGCAGCTACCAGTACCACAGAGATGGGAAAATGTCATGTGCAGAGACATTTGTGCCTCAGTAGAATGACAAAAAATATTATTAACCCAAATTCAAGAACAAAAATTCAGACTTATTTTGTTCTGTGTTGCATAGCAAGGAAAATATTTTTAAAATAAATACAGCACATTTTGCCAACATTCAACACAAAACACATATCTTCTGTCTGCATACACTGGTGAATAGTAAAATAGATAATATGTCTGTTAATGTTCTTTGAAGTAGAAGTGTGTGGTCACTTAACAGTTCCTGCATTGCAAAGATAGCTTTGACACTTCAGGAAAAATGTGGGAGAGGTTCTATCAGTACTTATACTAAAATCTGGAAGCCTTAAAACATGAAGTGCAGATGTTTTATTTTGTTCAGCATTTACAACTACTGTTAAAGAAATAAGAGCTGCTCTGAGAACACAAATCAGTGTAATTCTAGCAAAAAAACTGAAAAAGAAAATAGATTCCAGTAGTTATGCAATATGGCTGTGATTCACACTACTGACATTCTGTTTACATGGAAGTTAAGGAAATGGGTTCCTTATGTCTGCATGACTAAAATGATTTCCTTATGTCTGCATGACTCACATAAGGGGGGTTTGAAATGGATTCTGGGAAAAAATTATCCAAGATCACTTTACAGTGGCAGGTCCACTGAGTATAATAACCATAATCACTTAGTGATGCTGCTGCTACTGTATTAAAATCGTCACAGTACAAAGATATTATCAAATAACAGAGATAATGTGTAAACCATTTTTTATTTATTTATTTATTTATACATACTTTTTGTTGACTGGGTTAGTCCCACTAGATCAGTGACCTATTTTCAAGAAGGAGACCAAAGATATTATTCATACAGAATAAGGAAAATTTGGCCAGGACACTGGGGAACAACTTCTACACTTTTTGATAAGTGCAGTATGATCTTTTATATCCATCTGAGCTACCACCAACTCAGGCAAAAGGGGCTTCAGTTTAACATCTCATCCAAAGGATGGCACTCTTTGGAGTGCAGCACCTGCTTCAGGCTCCTCTACAGTGTCAGTAGTGGAACAGTAATCCAAGTACCTGGCACGGGAATAAAACCCATATCATTTTGCCTTAAAGGTGAGCTACTGAGACTGAAAATAAATTGTTTTTCCATCTCCATCCAGGAAAAAAAACAGCACTGATAAAGACAAAAATTGTACCAAGCAAATGCAGCAACATGGAACTGCCTAGTGCTCTATTTCTGGTTTGCTGAAATAATACCAATATAAAAAATTTAGATCTGAATGTTTTGGTGTGGCACCCTACCTCTCAGCTTATTTTATCAAGAATTGTGAACAAAGCCAGAATTGATGACTGGATAAAATCAGGAATAATTTTTAATATTACTTTAATTCACTTAAAAAGTTACCAGAATGATATGTTTTACATTAATATGCATTTTTTGAACACAAAGGATAAAGCTCTAATGACTGGCATTACTAACTGAATTACTGGAAAATCAAAAGTGTTATGAGGGACAGTATAAACATTTGAACAAAATCAGGGACATTGTAAAAAAATAGAGGCAGTTGAGAGGTATGGGAAAATCTGGTCAAAATAACCTATTCCATGATTCGGATACTTTTTTTTTTTATGTGCAAGATGGTAAATGAAGCAGTTATAATATTCTGAAGGATATTACAGCTGTCAGTGAGCAAATACTGGCAGATGGATTTAAGAATTTGTTTTAATGGCTGAGGTAATAACTATGTACCTTTAAATTCTTAAGCTGAGACTTCCTCATTTTCAGACAGTTTAGTATTGTTTGGCATTACCTTAACATCCATATTACCAACAAGCAAAAGATGCAAATAAACCACTGCAGCTATCATCAAGTTTCCATCATCTGAATGTAGAACACTATACTACCACTCATAAGGTGGAGCAAATGGGCAAAATGGGGAGTAATTACTAACTAGGGAGAGAGCTCACAGCATGGTTAAAATGTTACTTTATACCTGTTTTATCACATACTCAGTTCTTCAACCATTAGAGACTCATGGGAGAAAGCACTCAAGTTGCAAATGTCAAAGGCCCCAAATGGGCAAGCCAAGCACCCCCCCCCCCTGCCAGTCAACATCAAGCAATACAGGTAAGAGCAGGCTTGCAACATGATAAATACCATAACATCAACAATAGCAACAAGCAAAAAAATTAAATTAAATTATAGCCATAGTCAGCCTTCCATCTTTAAAATCCAGAACTGTAGGTAAAATATGATACAATTACTAACAGCTAAGAAGGAAGCTCATACCATGGTTAAACTGTGTATTTTAAATTCTTGAATACCTCCAGTTTTTTGCTGTTTGTCATATTTGTTATCCTGTTTATAAGACAATAAAGTTATACAGTAGTTGTAACACATTGTGTTTTACCAAATACTCAGGTCTTCTAAAATTAGAAACTTGAGAATAAGTTGAAAAGGTCCATCCAGGACGCCACCACCACCATCACTGTCACACACACAAACAACCAAATTATTCTTATATCCTGTCTTAGTATCTCTAGTTACAAATTACTTTAGCCTTTCTACTTATCTCAGTTATTATTACTTCAGTCTACCCATTACAATGCTAATACTTTGATCTTACACACGCACGCACACACACGCACACACACACACACACACACACACACACACACACACACACACACACACACACACACACATACACGTTCATCAGTTACAGTCTCTTATATGACTGCCATCATCATCATCAACCTCCTTTTCCCCATTTCTATAAATGGGGTGCGGTGTCATGTCATCTGTCGCCATCTCTCTCTATTCACTGCCACTGTCCTTCTATACTCATGTCTGACTGTCACAGGTCTTCTCTACTACAATCCATTCAACTATTTGATAGATGCCTTAATTTCCTCTTTCCTTCTTCCATTCTGTCCTAAATCATTGTCACCAAATTGTCTTCTTCTTTTCTGCACATATGCCCAAACTACTGTAACCGATTCGCTTTGACCTTTTAGGCAATTGGACCTACTTTGATCTCAGCTGTTATGTCCTCATTTTTTCATCTGTACCACAGTGAGCATTCTGCCTCCCATTTCAGGCAATTTATTTCCATCACCTGTTTTTCAACTGCTCTGCCTTTATTGCTCAGGTTTCTGTGCCATACAGTAATACTGTTCACATCGCTGTTTTGAGCACCTAACTTTTCAGCTTTTTTAGCATTCTTTTGTCACACACTATGTGATGATATGAGGTAGTTCCAACTGTGTTAGGAGGAGTAGGGCAGTGCATGTGTAACATATCCCAGCTAGCTGGAGTTTTGTAAACAATTATATGTTATTTGAATATCAAACTGATTTGTACAGATGCTTGTATTAAAATGTCTTTGTAAAGCTATTTGTATTAAAAATGTTTCAACAGTGGGTCCTGCTGGACAGAAAAGAAATATACATGTTTGTCAAGCTGTATGATTGTAACTGCTGAAATTCATATATTTTAACAGGGGATACTAGAAGGAGAGGGGTTAGGTTCAGTCCAGCTAACCTTAAGAAAAATAGCCTGAAATTAAATTACTTTGTTTAGGCCATAAAGATTCTACCACACAGGTCTAAATACAGCCAGAAGTGCATTGTCTATGAAAAGCCTTTCTGCAGGAAGGGTAGAAGAGCTGGAATTGTTTTACAGCTTCCAGATGCTGTATTAAACCTTTAGCTAAAGTTCTGTGTGTGTATTGTGACACATCTGTGGCAAATCCTGGCTCAGTCTCTATTGAGGGGGTAGTTTGGGATCCACAGAGTCATGTGACCAGATGTGATGTCATCTTGTAGCCATTACTGAAATTGAATTTAGATACTAGTGAGAGATGTTTTGGTAGCTCTCTGTACTCTGTTTTTGGTAACCTGACAAGACACCCACCCATTCACCTTCTTCTTGCCTTGCTTTAGTAAGTAACTAGGGAATAGAAATTCTTCAGTCAGTTAGAAAATATAGTGAGATTAACTAAATATTGTTTTTTTTTTGTATCTGTCTAAGTCCTTCCATCAGTGTTTTTTTTATATTTCATGTGATTGAAACTTTGATGTTTATTGTAAATAGATATTCAGTATGTTATGGTTTCTGTTTATTACTTCCCATACTATATTTATACCTTTCATTGTAGCTGGTCTTTTGCAAAATATTTTAACCTTTGAGAGTGATTGTGTTTATTTAGTGGCACTGTGGCTTCAGTCTCCTGAAAGTCTTGCTGCTTAGTTGAGCATTACCATTTGTATGCAGTAAGTATTAATTTTGCTAAGTATAATTGGGTACCCTGGTAAGGGCTTCAGAGTACCTGGCTTTGAGGTGCCCTGGTGGCAGTATTTACCTTATAGTCTGAGTGGAGGTGGCACATCAGGTAACTCTGTGCCAACCTTTCCCAGGTGTGTGTGTGTGTGTGTGTGTGTGTGTGTGTGTGTGTGTGTGTGTGTGTGTGTGTGTGAAAATCGAATCTCAAAGAGTGGTTGGATCAGCTACTTGGAACTGGTACACAGACCACTGATTTCACACAAAGGATGGGAGAGGACTTGGCTTGGAACATCCTGCTAATGACTCAATTTTGAGGTGGTCAGTGTGGAGTCTTATTTGGGGCCTGGAGAGGAAGTCCAGCCCCAGGACTGGAGTGTGCATTCCCTGTGTGCTCTTAAGGAAAATTGTACTCCATACAGAGAGCTGCATCTGAAAATACTGTGTGTGTCTATTTTTCTCTCAAAATGAATGTTCCCGACCAGTGTCAGTGGACAGGACTGAGGCTCCTTGATCACTTGCCCATAGGAGGAATGCCACACACTACACCTAACACTCTGTGCCAGTTGGCTGCAGTCCCTCTGATTCTAGCTTTGACCTCCTCATTCATAGGTTCATAGGAGATTACTAGGCCAATGTCTGAAGAGCCCTTACAGAAAGCCTAGCTAGGTTTACACAGATTTTACCCAATTTTCTCTCCCTAGGGGAAAGACAAGGGTGAGCAAGTGGGGTTTTGACTGTTTTTACAGAGTCCCTTCATCCAGAAGGGACATGGGCACCACCCCAGGAGTGAATTTGCAATTTTCCATCTATCAGTCCAGATTGCACTTAAAGATTGTCAGGGAAGGGCTCTCCTTCATGTGAGTAAGAAGCCTATTCCAGAGGAAGGGCAATCTCTGGTACACATATCTGTCTCTCAGGCATGATCTATTCATATCAGACATCAGGTTTAAATCTTTTGAGTAGGTAACCCTTGTGCAGTTAGTTTTGGAAATATACAACATTTCCATCAGGGCTGAGTCAGAGAGTGCCTTGTAGGTCAGACATAGATTACTCCTCAGTAATAGGTAGGAAACTTAACACAGTGATAGGGCTTTTAATTGGTCCACATATGACATGTTGGTTATACCCCATATTTTTTGGTTAGAAACCTCTGAGGATGCTCCAACTGTTGCAGGAGCCTGGTGAAGTACATGCCAAAGGATGCATTGTACTTGATTATTGGTCTGATGAGGGCAGAGTACAGTGGTACTATGACATCCTTAGATCTGGATACTATGCCCTTACTTATAAGCTGAGCTACATAAAAGGATTTACTCTCCACTGTAGGCACATGGTGATCAAAGTTCAGATTACTATCTATTCTGAGTATCCAGGTCTCTCACCACTGAATCCTTTCTTAGGGGGTGCTAGCAATGTTGCTATTTGCATGGGTGTTTGATTTCCTGAAGGGAATTACTATGCAATTCTTCACATTTAGTTTGAGGCCATGGCTCCGACAGCAATCAGTATTTTGCATCACACCGTTCTGTACAATATCAACATTGTTTGGGCAGTCAGTGATTTCCCCCAACTTGCAGTTGTCAGCAAAACTGGTCAGCCAAAGGCCATCAACATTTGCCTTGATATCTAAGAATTATATTCCAAACAGGTGGGGCCCAGCACCGAGGCCTGTGGTACTCCACTGATGAGTGGTCTCTTGTTGGATGTAGAGTCTCTCACTCTAACAACAATGTCCTATCCATGAGCAATTTGGCTATCTATCTGGTAGCATAGAGGTTTATGGCCAGTTTTTGTGAGTTTATCCATAATTCTTGAGTGGAGTATTATGTCAAATGCCTTGGCCAGGTCAAGGTAGGTGATATGCACTGTCTTACCCTCATCCATGGCCTTATAACCTTCTCAAAGAAGTCCACCAGATTGAGCAGGCAGGATCTGGTCTTGACATATCCAAACTAGGTAGGTTCTAGAGCCTGGAGATTTCCTATGTCGCTGTTAATCAGGTCTGTGATTATCCTTTCCTTACCCTTGCATATGAGGCTAGTCAGACTTATAGGATGGTAGTTTCCTGCATCAGTTGATGGTCCACCCTTGTGCAGAGTGATGGCAGTTGCTGTCCTCCACTCTACTGGAAGAAAGCCTTTCTGGAGACTGTGATTATATATAGATCTGACTGAGTCTGGTAGGTCATGCTTCAAGATATTTAATATTTACCCTGGGATTTTGTCATAGATCATCGATGCCATGTTTCTAGCTTCAGATAATGCAGTGATGACCTGTTCTTTTGTGATTACAGGCAAAAGAATGGTAGGGGGTGTGATGCCCCTGCACTGGCCCAGTAATCAAGGAGCCTCAATCCTCACCACTAGCACCAGTGAGGGACGTGCACATTTGGAGGATGACAAGTACACACACAGTAATGTAAACTTTGCCCTAAGAGCATAGAGAGATCACAGTCAGTCTGGGGCTGGTTTCTCCCTCCTTCTCCAGATCCTCAATAAAACTCCAAATGCAAAACACAAACCAGGAACCAGGAACAACAAAAACAAACCATCAAAAACTGAAGGTATGGAAGGCACCAGCTAGCCAGCGAGAAGTTTAAAAATGTATTAGTAATAAGCCAAGAAGATTAAGTGCTTTCCTCAGTCTATAACCAAGACTTCATCAGAATCTAAAAATTCAACAAACTCTACAATATTTAAAAAGTAAAAAATCACATGACCACCACATCAGTAAACAATAGAAGCAGATTTGTTAACCCTATGTTGTCAAATACAAAACAAGGTAGTTGTTAGAACATAAGGTGCAGGGTTTACGCTTTGTATGATTTTAAATGCAGTACACTACTGATTGAAATACATTCATTAAGGCCAGGGGGCACACAAGCATTCAACCTTAGTTGCCACATCATTTCTCTGTATTCAATAAGATCTTCCTATGGCCCTCCCCTCATATTCTGGGGTACAAAATCCAGTCCAAAAAATTTTAAAAGAATGATCAGGGTGTGTTTCCACATGCTTGTATAAAGAGTTTTTAACATTCTTATTCCTTATATCTAGATTGTGCTAGTAAATACGCTCTTTAAAGTTCTGTTTGTTTTTTCGCACATAAAAACGCAAACATTGAACACACTTTGCCACATATACTAAACCAATTGAATTACAAGTGCAGTGAAATGAAGTAACCAACTTGTGTGTCCCTACCACTAGTGTGTTACCCTCAAAAATAAATTTGCATTGGTTGCAGAGTCCACACTTGTAAGTTCCCCACCTCTTAGCTGAATTTGAAGCCAGTTTTTCACTGCCTTCCAACAGTTTTTTTCAAGTTCTTCCCTGTCCTATATTCTATGCATGGTCTATCACCAAACTTCTCAAAATCTTTCTCATAACAATTAAATATTTTCCAGTTTTTGCATAGTATGTTACCAATTCCATCACTGTCCACAGTGTAAATTCTGACAAATGCCTTGCCATAATTTTTAGTATTGTTACCTGTAGCATATCTGTCATTAACATCCTACATACTCTTAGTGGAAACCCTAAAAAGAGATAGGATAGTGCCTTCCAACATTTTAGTACTAACCTCACTACGAATACTAACAATCAGTTGCAACAGATAACCTCTTGCCTGGAACATGTCAAAAAGTATGTTACTTTACTGCTACTACACTGTTTTACTTTTTTATCAAAGTTTGTTACTTTCTTGCTCAAACATATTGTCATCAGAAATCATTTTAGCCAGATGAATAAATTGTCCATTTACCACCCCTTTCTTAACATGCCAAGGGTGGCAACTTGTGTAATGTAAAAGGGAATTTGAATAGTGGGTTTCCTGTAAATGTTAGTAGTAAGCATCTCCTTAACATGATCTTTGGCTATTAGCACATCTAGGTAACTAATGCTTTCAGTGCTGTAGGAATAAGTAAATTTCAAAAACGAGGTAGTGGAATTCAAATAGTTTACCAAGTCAGTTGCTTCTTCATTCATTTCCCCTGCTAAAAAAATATCATCCAGAAATCTGATATAGATTTTTAATGACTGTATTTTTGGGTTACTCATTATGTACTGTTTCTCCCACTGCACCATGATTATATTAGCATACAGGGAGATGCAAGCCACTCCCATTGCTACACCCCTTTTCTGCTTAAAATACTGTCCTTCAATATAAACAAAGTTGTAGTCTAAAATTATTTCCAATGTGCCTAAAACTTCAATTTCATCAAAAGAATATGTTCTTAAATCCACTAGAAATTATCTAAACCATTCAAGACCCTGTTGGTGGTGAATAACATTAAATAAACTAACATCTACTGTTACAAAACATAATGCTTTTGAATAGTTAACTCCCCTAAGTTTTGTCAAAAAATCCCAAGAGTCCTTACAGAGGTTGCGGTATCTTGCTAAACATTTTTTAAGCTTCAAATCCATGTATTTTGCCATGGCATGTACCTTAGAAGTATTGGCATTAACAATTGGCCTCATAGGAGGATTTCTCAAATCTTTATGAAGCTTTGGAGTGCCAAATATGGTTGGCACTATGGGATATTTCACTTTAAGGAAACTTAGGGTTTCCCCATCTATTTGCCCTTGGTCAAACATATCTTACAAGAAAAAAATGTATTTCCTGTATGCCACATGAATATAATTTCATGTAGTTTCTTCATACATGTCATCATCAGTAATGTGAACAAACATTTTGTTAAAATAGTCTTGAATATACATTGCAACTGCGGTGGTGGTGCTGCGGTAGCGTTGTCACCTCATAGCAAGACGCTTCACGATTCTCAGCTCTTCTGTGTGGAGGCATACGTGAATGGGGTGTGCCTTCGTTGAAGGTTGTGCATCAGGGCTGGTAACCCGGTATGTAAAAATCCACTACCAATCATTAGCGGACACATTCTTGAATATACATTGCCAACACCCCCCTTGTCAGGTTTCATAACCCGTATGTTCTTATCATGACAAAGCAATGTTAACAATTCATTTTCAGTCGCACTCAAGTTGTAAGTATGACCTTTAGCTTTAGTATTCAGCTAATTTCTGATCTCAAAATCACATAATTTCTCAAATAAAACTAAAGGAAGAACAGTGGGTGGGTTAAAAGTACTAGCTCTTTTTAACACATAACTTGCATTTTCCACATTTTCATGGTTAAACATGCATAAAAAAATTAAGCTTTCTGATAAACAAAGACCAACAAAATGCTGTCTGTTTTAGCTCGACAAGTAGGGACAAAAGTGTAGCCTCTACTCAATACTTCAGCATGCTCAGTTTGATACAAATTGTCTGTAAAGTTAAAAACATGAAAGTCACCTGTTTTGTTTGAAATTACTACTGGAAGTTCATTTGAAACATTTTCATCTATCTGTCCATGTTCCACCATCCATACTGCTTCTGCTGGTACCTCTGGCTCCCTTGGTTGTAGTTTTTCCTCTCCTGGTTCCCATTGTAGTTCTCTCTGATCCTCAAACGCTACTAATGCCTCAATGCCTCAAGGGCTCCCTCCTTAAAGGGGCATCACTGTTGCTGCCAGAGTACATCACTTCCTTCTCTTTGCCATGCTAAATGCCTGGTTCTTGTTGGTCTTCTGTGGTTGGGGGTAGGCTTGCCCCTCATTGTACTCAGATCTATCCCTTTCAAGTTTCTTTTCTTAAGCGCTTCATCTTGTTGGCTTATTACTAATAAATTTTTAAACTTCTCGCTGGTGTCTTCAGTACCTTCAGTTTTTGGATTGTTTGTATTTGTTGTTCCTCAATAAAACTCCCCACTGGCACAGCTATAGAGTTGAGTCCTTAGCCAGGGTTCAAATCCAAGTCCTCCCAGCATTCTCTCTGTCCAACCAGTGCTTTGTGTCCCTGCCCAAGTAGCTGACACACACAAACAGTTTGAGATTTATTTTATACACAAACACACACCTGGGAAAGGCTGATGCAAGTTTACTAGCTATGTCCCCTTCTGCCCAGACCATAAGGTAGTTAGCACTGCCATCAGAACCTCTTATCAGCTACTTTAAGGCCCTTTCCAAAGGGTGACCATTCTTACTGCGTAATATTACTATTATCCAAATGGTAAGTGTGACCAAGACTTGTAAGGCTATTTAAGAGTCACCTGTACAGTGTCAACAAATGCATATGCAAGTACGCTAAGAGCTTAAGTATCTCTAAACAAACCAGTCACAATTAAAAGGTTTAAATATATTTAATAATAAATAATAAAAGAACAAGACAATACTCCAACAACCCAAAACAGTGACTACAGAGTTTAAAATCACAGGAAATATTTTAAAACAACATTGCAGGACAGTCTCAAATAAATACAGAAAACATCTAAGCCAATCTTTACTATATTCCTATCTATATCTAAGAGAAATCACTTTTCCTTAGTTACTTCCTATTAGCAAGACAAGTGCTAATTAGAGGATGTTGTCAGATCCAAAGGCAAATACAAAATTCACAGTCTCTGAGAGAGTTCTCAAATTAGTATCTAAACATTACTGCTGGGTCAGCTGGATGACATCACTCTTTGTCACCTACCAGTTCCCAGGCTAACAGAAACCAACATCTCTGTGTCAAAAATTCTTATCTTTCAGATGTGCAGCTTCTAGGAAGTAACAGAGCAATAAAAACACTTTATATTTGAAACCTAGTAATTATTTCTGTTTCACGATAATAGATAACCCCCTACCTCTAGACATTGTGTCTGCTTGCTGCACTGAAACTAACTTTTTTACAGCACATCGTAAAACACTTTTAACTTATTTTCTAGAAGTTTTGCAAGTTAACTCTGTATTTTCCAACTTCTACCATTAATATAGTTTATATACATTTATATTCTTTTCCAGTAGGGTACACTGTGGTTACATTATTGAAACTCAGTACATAGCATACAGTTCAACACACACTTCTGCACTAGTAGTTTAATGTACACATAACATATAGCTGTCTTACATTTGTAAGACAAGCCTATGGATCATATTAAATGACAAATGAATAAATAACAAATGACATGATTATTTACAAAATTCCAGATAGCTGGGCTGGCAGTGTCACATTTCTATATAAATCATATTAGTATTTTCAAGTGATATATAATTATTTACAAAGTTCTAGCTAAATGGGCTGGCAGCATTTTGGTTTGTGACAGGAGGCATTTTATAGGGAGTGATCAGAGGTGATGAGGGGTGAAATCTGAGCTGAAGTTATCTGCCTGCAAGTTTGCTGTTATCTTCTGGATGAGTATAGGTAGTACCATCTACAGCCAACATAGCACATTGTTAATTGTTTCCCTTAAAATTTTAGACATAACTAAAATACTTTGAGGTTATCATTTGCATGAGAGGCTATTTTAGTCCTTTATTCAGCTTTTGAAGACTTAACTAGTTCTTTAATTTTCCTGATGAGACTAATGAGAGATTATTTTCCATGTTTCACTCCCTCCCATTTACTTCTAGACAGAAATTTCTTCCTTCTGTTGTATAGTGTATTTATGCTAGGGGTCTACCAATGTGGCTTATTTTTCTGGCTAGACCTGGGTTTAGTTTAGTTTAGTTAGGTACTGTTGTTTCTATGCAGTTGTTTAAGTTATTATACATGGCATTTCTGTATACCTCTGCATAGTTCTTCATGTTTTTGGGGTTAGAGGGAGCTTTAAAATTACTTATGCTCTATCACTTCATAGGAGGCAATTTACCTTGGAAAACTCTTTAGGGTTTTAAGGTTTGATGGGTGTACTACCACTGCATTTATTTAAGAAAACTGATTTATGATCCAATCTTACCAATGAGGGCAGTATGCTGGGGGGGTGAAATGCTCCCCCATGTTTGTGAGTACTATATGAAGGATATTTGAGCCTCTAGTGGAAGTAAAGACCAGCTGTTCTAGACCATTTGCATTGACAATGTCCAGAAATCTCTAGGGCTGCATGTTAGTAAACATATAGGTTTCCCAGTTTATGGAGAGGTAGTTAAAATCACCCATGAACTGTGTGTTAGGCTGAATGGCTAATGATTCTAGTAACTTCAGGTATGTGGAGCGGTTTTCAGTGCTTACGTTTTGTAGATTGAGAGGGTAAATGGTTTATGTGACGTAATGTTTTTAATTAATTACTTTACTGGTAACTAGGATACATGAAATGCTCTTTGATGTGATTAGCTATATTTAATGCTTATTATGATGTCACTATATATAAGTGTTTTGTTTTATTTAATTTATGATATGGTCTGATGAAGCAAATCATCTCATGAAAGTGCTTACCTTTTGAATAAATGTGCTTTATTTTTTTATACTGCATGCTTAGTCCTTTTACTTTGGCTGTGTTTCATGGTGGTTAAATTTCTACATTTGTATTTTTGTTTGTATCCACCCCGTTTTTCCTTGGGAGATATATATTCTGTTCTGTGGACTATTGTACTTTTATTTCCTTTGGATGAGGGACTTGCAGTGAATATAGAATTGGATTTTAATCCTAAATGTCCATCCATTGATAGAAGGAGTGACTGACTGATCATGTTTATGAAGGCAGATGGTAACCCTCTTTTAGTCCATGATTATAGACAGCATGGATTTGGTTTACAATGGAATGAAGGTGAGCAGGTACTTCTACATAATAAACTATGGACTCTGGAAAATGATCTGCATCGTCTTAAGCGCATGTAGTTACAGAGGTTCCACCTTGAAGCATGTATTGAATTGCATGTTATACCAAGAGGTCTCCAGTTGCTAAAGATGTCCACTTATGGTACACAATATCCTGAACTTTTAGCTAGATGGCAACAACTTAATTTAGATACCAACTTTAGTTATTTGAAGCTCCTTATTGAATATTTTACACCAAATGAGTTGGAGCTCTTTAATACATTACAGGGACAGCAGAATGAATTATATGACTTGGCACCACTTGACACTGTAGACCTCTCATCGAGTGAGGTCATAGATAATGTTTGCCTGCATGAGCGTAGTCTCTGTCAACAAAAGAAGAAATTGGAGAGGGACTTGAGAGATTTTAATAACAACCACGTGCTTCCATGGCCTAAAATGCCCAATAATGATGTTGTTGAACATAATGATGAAGGGAATGTTGATCATGTTAATGTAGAAATTAGCCATTGCAATGAAGTGTCTAATGTTGTTGATGATCTAGTAGACCAGGTTGTGCAACTGGTGACTGGATCAAATTATGATCTCCCACCACTGGCTCCATCTATGTGCTTGACACTGGTGGAGTTTCTGCTCCAGCTGCTGTTACTGAGAATGTGGTTAATCAGACACCAGTTGTTAGCAGAAGAACTACATCCATGCATCCTGAGCAGGTCTTTCCTGCCCTACCTCTTCCTATATGAATAGATAAAATCAATCCAAAGGAGCGGTCTACAATTCAAGGAAGAATGAAGTGCAAACATCCCATAGATGTTGTGGGCAACCAGTCAATCAAGAGGATGTAGGTGTCGATGACCAATTATTAGTCTGGAATATCTCAAGTATGAATTTTACTGCTATTGAGCTTTCTGTCCTTAATAAAGGATTGTCATTTATACCAGTGCAGAAGGCTGATTTGGCCGATACTATTATTGACCTCAAAATATTTGTAAGGAATTGTATGCTTAAGGTTATGTAAAATGATACTGGAGTGGGTCAGACACAGGCATTTAAAAACCTAGGACATCTGTGCCCCATAACCATCCTACTTTGGACATCTTTAGTAAATTATGTGAACGTGAGATTTCTGAATTACTTGGGAATGACCAAGAGAAATTGTTCTATGAAGACAGACAGGCATCACACAAATTACAGTCTGATCCAGATATAGTTATATGACCTGCTGACAAGGACGGTTCGGTGGATGTAATGGACAATATACATTATTTTAATTCTATAAACGATATGCTTAAAGAAGTTAATACTTACAGAGAGCTCTTCATAGCTAATATTGAGCATATGATACACCATGTTAGGACTTTATTACAAGATTGCTTGCAGCAAGGACATGTGACACAGGAATTCTTCCAGTATTTTACAACTAAATCATCTCTTATTCCTGCCATACATGGAATGTCCACGGTGCATAATCATCCTACTCAACCCCCTTTCAGACTGATTGTTGCTGGAGGGGGATGTCTAACCGAGCTATTTTCAATATATATTGAAAAGTTCCTCAGACCAGTTCTTGATGGTAATACTTTTGTGCTTAGTGATACTGAACATTTCTTATGTGACTTATATGAATACACTAAGAATAATCTGTTGCCCTTAGGGAGCTCTGAAGCAGGAACTCAGATGATGAGGTCATTTCTGTTAGAGCACAGTGCATACCAAGATGACTGTTGAGTTAATATGTTTTTTTTTCCTCAAAATAGTTCTTCAGAATAATGTTTTTGTGTTTGACAATGTTTATTATCTACAGACCTCTGGCGTAGCTATAGGCACTTCTTGTGCCAATAGCTATGCCAATATGGTCATGGTGCATTAGGAAAGTGAGACTGTTTTTCATTCAGTGGATTTTGCTCACTATATTTACTTCTTTTATAGTCATATTGTCAAGGATTTCTTTTTTAATATGGACAGGTTCTGTCGATGATTTACAAGATTTTATAGGTTATTTGCATAGTACAACCTCATTTCTTAAGGTTTCCATGACTTGTTCAGTCAATACTATTACTTTTTGGACATACAAGTTATTAAAAATCTTGATAATATCTTTAGCATTAGATTATTTAGGAAGCAATGCCACAGGGTGTCGTTCATACACAGAATGAATATGCACTCTGGGCATGTTTATCGAAATGTGATCAAGGGCCAATCTGTGTGGATGTCCAGGTTTTGTGTGGCTAAAGAGCAGTTTAGGAATGTAATAGCCAAAAGAAAAATGGAAGGAGAGTGCAGAACAGTGCAGTAAAAATAAATAGTGACTGAGAAATAAAACTGCACAGAGCTTACAAGGCTAAAAACATTTAATACAAATTAAGTAAAACAACAAAAGTAAGTGCTTACACTACATTACAAGTCGATTCATCAGACAAAGTAAAATAAATTAATGCGTCCTTATATAGTACCTTATAGTAGTCAGCTGATCAATTAAGTATTAAAAAGAAACCTTAGAAAGTTTTTTACATTTAAAACAATCAAATAACACATAACAAACATCATGTTAAGTAAAGTATATAAAAGACTAAAAAATATATATGTATGTACATGTTATAAAAAACACAACTATATATAGCAAAAAATCTATTTATGATTGAGTGGTCGTGCTCTCAAAAATGGTTTTAAGGAGGAAGTATTGTTAAGACCTGGATGTCTTTCAGCATTGAGCAAAAGAATCCACTTTTGCTCAGCAGCCTCAGTGCGATTTTCTAGGTCCCCTCCCCGAATATTTGCATCTATAATTTGCAATACCAAAAATCTGAAGGTATGTGTAGAATTAGTTTGCATCACATGAGTAGCTAAGGCATTGGTGTCTTTTTTATTTTTAATGCCTCTGATGTGTTCCAGGACTCTATCCTTAAAAGATCTATTTGTTTTGCCCACGTAATACACATGGCATTTCTGGCAGAAAGAAAAATACACTATATTATTTGTTTAGGAATGGCCTGGAAAATTTACATAGGAATTTAGTTACTAGGGCCTTTGCAGATGGTGAAGTGAATAAGGGTATGAATATGGCTGCTTCAGTTAGACAGACACTGGCCAAACTGTACTTTTCCTCAACTGTAAGCGATGTTGAACAGAAGATCGATCGGACTTGTACCATTTCTGTCCCATTGGTATATAGTAGTGATACTAAGGCCTTGAAGGATATTGTAATACATAACTGGTCAGTGTTACACACTGATGATGAGATTAAAAGATTGTTGGTTCACATCCCACATTCCATTATAGGAATAAGAAGTCTTTAAAGAGGATGCGTTGTTATCCCACTAGTAAGTGAGATGAAGATAATGGACAGTATGCGTTTGGGTTGTTTAAGTGTAGTACATGCAATTTTTGTGATTATATAGATGAAAGTAGTTGCTTCACACACCCTGTTACTGGTAAAACACATTGTTTTTTGCTAGAGCTGATTGTAATAGTAAGCATGTGGTTTACCTTGCATATTGTGTAAAATGCCACTCATTTTATATAGGGAAGACCAATAGGAGGCTACATGAACGGATTAAGGATCATCTATACTGCACGTGTAAAGGTAACAGTGTTAGTGCTGTAGCTAAATACACTTTGGGAAGGGGTCCTGCACATAGTTATAAGTTTTTATTGGCTGAGAATGTCTATGTTAGTAAACAGGTGGGTGATTACATCAATGATACGTAAAGGGCTCAGCTGAGGTGGATTATTAAATTAGAATCTGATAGGGATCTTGGTTTGAATGAACACGTTCCACTAAAGCCAGCACTTAAGCCACATAGATTGAGAAGGTAGATGGTTTTATGTGATGTTGTTGTTTGTCTTTCGGCTTTTCCCGGTAAGGGGTTGCCACAGTGGAACTCCAGTCCACTAATGATTGGCAGTAGATTTTTATGAAACGCCGAGGTGCCAGCTCGACGCCCAACCTTCAACGAAGGCACGCCCATTTACGTACGCATGTCTTTCGAACGCTACCCAACCGTGGGAAGGACATGCAGATGTAATGTTTTTAATTAATTTACTGGTAACTAGAATACATGAAATTCTCTTTGATGCGATTGGCTGTATTTAATGCTTATTATAATGTCACTATATATTTATAAGTGTTTGTTTTATTTAATTTATATGGTCTGATGAAGCGAGTCATCTTGTGAAAGCATTTACCTTTTGAATAAATGTGTTTTATTTCATTTATAGTGCTTGTTTAGTCCTTTTACTTTGGCTGTGTCTCGTGGTGGTTATATTTCTACACTTGTATTTTCATTTGTATCCACCCTGTTTGTCCTTGGAAGATATATATTCTGTTCTATGATTAATAGACAGTTAATATGTGTATAAGTCTCTTAAAAAGGACTTCCTGTGGCTTTGCTTTAAAGATTAGAAGATGCCCTTTCTGCTTTCACCTTTACATGGTCTAAAGGATGTAGGGTAGGATTCAGGAAGACAGAATCCAAATGTGACCTCATGCAGCAACTTCCATGCAGCAGACTGCAATACTGCACATTTTTAAGAAAGATGCAAGGATTAGTTAAGCCACAATACCTTTCTATGGTAGCAAATACTGTTGCATAAAACTTTACACACTTCTCTTAAATTTTAAATAGTTGCTGAAAACAGCATATGAGGTATATTTGCTTTTACTTTGGTGTATAAAGAAATATTTAAATACTTTTTTTACTCAGCTCCAGTGCAGTTAGTTTACTTTTTATGCATTTCTTTTTGATAAATAGTTAACTGTGTCCCAGTTTATTACAGTCTTCTTCAAAATACCCATTTAACAAATTCCATTTTGAACTGTATCAATATAGCTATAAGCTTAAATAATAAAACCTTTGAGCTTTAGACTTCTTTACCTTCATAAACATCCATATTTGGGTATCTACTGTAACTTGGTTTCAGAACAGCAATAACCTTTCCTCTTTCTCTGGGTACAGTACTTGCCATTTATTCAGATTCACTGCGGTGGTGGTGCTGCGGTAGCGCTGTCGCCTCACAGTAAGTCGCTATCCGGTTCGACTCTCAGCTAGAGCGTCTTCTGTGTGGAGACATGCGTGAATGGGCATACCTTTGTTGAAGGTTGTGTGTTAGGGCTGTCAACTCAGCATGTAAAAATCAACTGCCAGTCATTAGCGGACCGGAGTTCCGCTGTGGCGACCCCTAACCGGGAAAAGCTGAAAGAAACAACAACAACAACTGAGAATTATGAAGGCACATCCATGTTACTCTAGAACCCTGTTGACTCACATCATATCTTGCATAATTAGGATCATAGGAGATTACTAGGCTATCAACCTGGAGGTAATTTTAAGTCTAGCCATTTCATCCCAATGTAATACCATAGAAATGCTAGTCTTTACCCAAGATTGCATTTAGTGATGACTGTTCATGTTTAGGAGGGTTTTGGGCTATATCCCCGGTAAGAATTTATGGTGACCCATCCACTTGTCCAGGTTCCTCTTGAACAGTGTCATAGAGGTACTCTGTTTCACATGAATTGGTAAAAAGTAATGTCTTTCAGCTTTTCCCGGTTAGGGGTCACCACAGCGAATCATCGGTTTGCAGATTGATTGGCAGTGAAGTTTTTTGGTGTTGAGTTGCCAGCCCAGCACCCAACCTTCACAGAAGGCACACACACACACAGACACACACACAAACAGACACACACACACACACAGACACACACACACACACTCACACACACACTCACACACACACACACACACACACACACACACACACACACACACACACACACACACACACACACACACACACACACACACACACACTCGCACACGCACACCTACCTACATGTCTTTAATACTCATTCAACCACAGGGTGTACATGCAGACTCTGCACAGAAGGTACTGTAGCTGAGAATTGAACCGGAGAGCCTCTTGCTGTGAGGCGACAATGCTAACTGCTGCACCACCGTGGCCAATGAATTGGCAGCCTCTTCCAAAGATGCGGCAGTCAGTGGGAGATAAATCTGTCCCTCCAGTATGTCCTATTTAAGTCACAGGCCATGTTTAGGTCCCTGGAAGGGGTATCCCTAGTCCCATTTGATTTACAGATATGCATCAAGTTCATTAGTTTTGGGTCTTGGATAGCTCTGTAGGCCAGGCATAAGTCTCCCCTAAGAAGTCTATATGATACAGAATATAGTGACAGGGACTTTAGTCGGTCTGTGTAAGGCACAAACTGGAACCCCTTGATCTTCTTTGTTAGAAACCTCTGATGCTTCTCTGATTGCTGCAGGTGCTTATTACATACATGCCAAACAGGACATTATACTCAATTATGGGCCGCATAAGTGCCGTGTGTAGGGGGGTTATAGCTTCTTTTGCTGTCGAGGCAATGCCTTTACTAATCAATTGTACTACATAGAAAGCTTTCCTTACTACAATAGACAAATGGTGGTCAAAGTTAAGGTTGCAGTCAACTTGTGATCCCAGGTCCCTTACCACTTGATGAGAACATAGAGTATTGCTGTTGATTTGATAGTGTGAGGGGACATTGTGCTGAAGGGAATGATGATGCATTTCTTTGAATTCAGTTTGAGGCCTTGACTAATACACCAGTCGTTGATCTGCATGAGACCATCCTGAAGTATACTGACATAATTTGGGGATTCAGTAATTGCATCTAGTTTGCAGTCATCTGCAGACTTGCTCAGCCACAAGCCCTTATTCTGACCTGAATGTCTGAGAAGTATATATCAAACAGTAGGGGGCCCAGCACTGACCCCTTTGGCACCCCACTATAACAAGTCTGCTGGTTGATGTGGAGTCACCCACTTTGATAGTGTGTGTCAATTCTGTGAGCCAGTTGGCAACCCATCTTACAACAAAGGGGTTTACATTCAGTTTGCTAAGTTTATTGGTATTGCCTGAATGTGGGATTGTGTTGAAAGCCCTTGTCAGGTTAAGGTATGCTGTGTGCATACATTTGCCTTCGTCAATGATCTTGGTCACATTTTCAAAGAAATCCACCAGATTTAACAGACAGGATTTGCCCTTCACAAAACCAAATTGGGCAGAATCCAGAGTTTGGAGGTCACGTATGTCTTTATTAAGGTGCATGATGATACATTCCATGGCCTTAAAGATGAGACTGGTCAGGCTTGTGGGTCTGTAATTCCCTGAGTCTGTTGTTATGCCACCTTTGTGGAGGGGAATAACTGTTGCTGTTCTCCATTCCACAAGAACAAAGCCAGTGGTTAGGCTATGACTGAAAAGGGTAGTTAGTGGTGATGCTAGTTCATGTTTTAGCCTGCTTAGAAGACAGCCTGGGATGTCATCTGGTCCCAAAGAGGCTGTGTTTTTTGCCTTGGAAAGGTTTGTGGACCCACTCTTCAGATATGTAGGGTGGGGGGAGGTTTGTGGGAAAGTTTGTTGTAAGTTAGGAGGGGATAAAGGACTGAAATTTTCTCCAATCCTATGCACTAGCAGGTTTGCTATCTCTATGGGGTCAGTGTATGTGATATCACTGGCCACTAGTTCTGCACATTCTTGTGTCCTCCCCTTGAGGTCATGTATGTAGCTGTAAATGGCTTTACGGTTATCTTTGACTGTAATTGCTAAGTTTCTCTCAAAGGAGCCCTGTGAGAATTTCACAAGTTGTCTTATTTGCCTGTTAAGACTGAGGAGGGTGCTTTTCCATTGGTGGGACCTTGCCTTTGTTTTCTTGGACAGTAACTTTTTGTGAATATTGTAAAGCTTGTTGATGCTGGATGTCCACCATGGCAGCTTGTTTTTACTTGGGGCTGTGGCTTTGATTATTTCTGGTATGGTCAAGTTTATACACTTATGCAAGTGATTGCACAGAGCTTTAGTGTAAGCTTTGGTGTAGTTACCATTTCCAGCTTGGGGTGTTGCTTGGAATGCATATATACCTTTACCTAGGAGGGTATAGTTTGCCTTGGTGAAGTTTTGTAGTTTGATTTCACTCTTTGTGAGTTCTGGTGTTAGCCCCAGCTTGAAGGTGACTGATTTGTGGTCAGTTTTAACTAATGAGGGTCTGACAGTTGTGGCAGTGCATCTGTTTCACATGTTGGTGAGGACCAGATCTGGAATGTTTGTTCCCCTTCTCAGAGTATGGACAATTTGTTCCAGGGCGTTTGAATTAACAAAGTCAAGGAACTTTAGTGCTAAGGAGTTAGGGCTAGCATAGGTTTCCCAGTTGATGGTGCGATAATTTAAATCCCCCATAACCAATGTGTTTGTCAAAATCTGGATTGTCTCCAGTTTGGTCAAGTAAGCTTCACAGGCATAATGACCCATGGAGGGGGATCTGTAACTGGCTATGACTTGAATAAGGGTCTCACCCACTGTAACATGGAGTAACTCCATGGAGTTCTCCAGTCTAACTAGACAAGAGATGAATGTATCTCTTAATATAGATTGAAACACTGCCTCCTTTGGTTCTCACATGTTCATTTTGCAGTCTAAAGGTATGGAAATCATTGTACCCTTGCAAGGCCAGGGCACTCTCTGAAGCCTTGAACAAGGTTTCTGTATCTGCACAGACATCTACATCTTCTAGTGATAGAAGTACATACAGGGAGTGCAGTTTTTGGTTTAAGCTCTTAGCATTTAGCAGCATGACCCTTATTTTATTCTGATTGGTTAATTTTACAATGGTACTGTTGTTTTCAAGTCCTTGCCTAAAAAAGGCACTATGGAGAGGCAAGAACCTTTGCCAGCAGCCAAAAGCCTAGAGGTGCCAGGTGCAAACTGTCTCTGGCAAAGCAGCGAGGTTTGTTGGCCATGGCTTTGCAAGCTGAGAGGAAATGGATCCCCTTTGAATAACACAAAACTGAGCCAATTATTGAAATCAATCCTTTTTTTGTTTGTACTGTGGCATTATTCTAGGTGAGGATAGTGTGCTTCTCAAGGCTAGAGACATAACTGCCTGGGATACATACTCAGATAGCTCAATCATGTGTCTCTTCATGTAGTCCAGTGAAGTACATCTCAAGTCATTCACAGATGAACTATGACAGAGTCATAATGGTACTTGTTGCTGAGAGATCTAAGTGTATGCGTGATCTGATGAATCCTGGCACTGGACAGGTAGCTGACCGTGACTTCCTCCTTGTCCAAGCTAGTTAGTTGGACAACAATTTTTTGAGTGTTATGCCTCACTGGCTTTGTGGGTGAGACACACTGTTGTTACTGTGTGTCATGGGTGCTGTGGGGACTGTGTTAGTTGTAACAGTCTTGTGTTTTAGAGGTCTCTGGTGTTTCAGTAAGTTTTTCGAGAGAACCTCTATGTATGTGGATTTATATGTTTGATGCGTACTATGTGTATGTGTAGTTGGTATTATGAGTATACATAGTAGTGGTTGAGTTGACATCCTTCACTGTGTTACTGTTTTGAGTGAGAGAGAGCATGGATTCCAGATTCTTGGTGTAAATTTGTCTCTCACACTCTGTACTAGAGTGTATTATTAGTAAAGGGCTGTCTGTGTACATGAGACAATTGCTACACTGTCTCAAGAGACCCAAGTCAACAAGGTCGGCAGGTAAAATAAGGATAGTCCAACTGTCCATGATGCTAGGTTGAAGACTGTTGTCACTAGGGGTAGCTATTCAGAACTGATCATGGAGGAGCTCAGTGGATGGATATTTCTGCCTGGGTTTTAGGGAAAATTTGTTGAATTTAACTGTCAGGCTTTGGTGCATAACTGCACAGCAGTGCACAGTGCTGCATGACATGCAAACAAGCAAAATCCTGCTCAAATGCAGGGCCTCAGTACCGGAAGTTAAAAGCTTGAAAAAAAACTTTAAAAAGATTCAAAAAGCACCAATGATGATGACTATTCCAAGCCCAAGATGGGCCTCCCATTAACAGACAGGTCCCTATCAGCACAATTCTCTCACAAACGTGCAGACAGGCTCCTTTCAATCCAAGATGGCCTGGAAAATGTGCTCAGAGCAAACAAACCACTACACACAGTTCCAGAAGCAGGAAGCCTGTTTCTGGACTATGCTACAGCTACTAGCTACCTTAATTTCAGTGTGAAACACTAGAGAATGTTTAAAACAGCAGAAAAGTAGCAGTGAAACACTAAAAGACTTTTAAGACAGCAGAAAATCAGCAAGGATGCCCTAGAGAATGTTTTAAACAGTTAATAGTTCAGTTATTTAAACACTGCTTGGCAGGAAAACCGAACAAGCAGGACAGATAGGTTAAAAATCCCAGTAAATGCTTAGCATACAGTGAAAATAACAAAAAGCTTTGTAAACAGTGAAAACAACAATAAAACTGTTGTCTGGTGTTCTAACTACACTGCCATTGTATGTCATCTTCAGTGCACACAGATTATCTAAATCAGTTAAAAAATATCTGTTAAACCAAATTTGCTGATTATAGGAGACTTCAACTACTAAAGGGTTGCCACCTTTTCAAATGCTCAAAGTGGGACATTTTTTGTAAACACATTTGCATGGCAAAACATACCCATGGCCAGTACAAAGGACAGAACTTCACATTTTTGCCTAAGTAAAAACTTATTCTTGTAGCATTTTAGTTGCTTATTCTGTTTCTTACAACATTTAGGTGTTTCAGATAGAAAATAACTGTTTTATGCAACTATTAAAGAAAATATAGGAAGATTTTTGTCCTAAAATCTCAGGACATTTGCCATTTTTTCAATTTTTTTGCAGGACACAACTGCCCAAAGAGGGACTGTCCCTCGCAAAGTGGGACAGGTAGTAACCCTAACTACAACTATCAACAGATACTCCTAAGTATTTCTTGATTTTGCCATTGCTAACTTCCTTGATCAAATTGTTCCTCTCGCTGTTTAATTTCTCCAAGTCTTTTAGGTTTCTAATACCATGAGGGAATGGACCTTAGAAAATGCATATAAGATACCCTAGTGCGCAAATAAAACCAAAAACTAGGAAAGAGCACTATTGATGATCCTCCTAGAAAACTTCCACTTCATGAATACTCCAAGATGCGGACTTAGTTAAAAGAAGCTTATGTAAAAAAAATTGGAACTACTCGATAAAAGAAAACAAGTTAAGCAATGGCTTTTTTCCATTTACATGAACTGGGCTTCATCAGAACTGAAAATGCTCCTGATGGCAGCACATTTAAAACTAAACAGTGACCTATATAATCAGCTGAGGTCCAATCACATTTGTTCCTTAAAGAACCCAAAATATGTACTAAATAAATAAATAAATTGAGACATCAGTCAATCAAATGAAAACTGACTTTACTTCACTCTTTTCATGTCAAATTAAAAAAAAGTTGATATAAAAGGAATCCCCTAGACAAATATGTTAATTTCTATGTAAACACAAAGGACTGCTATTATTCACACCATGAAAGAACATTTAAATACCATTTAAAAAATGTTTAAAAATATTATAAAAAAAATGTAAAAAACATTTTGTGCTTGCCCATTTGTATACTGAAATGGTCCAAGACGTGAAGAGTAGTATTCATTCAAAATCGTCATATAAACAAATGACCATGGGGTAATTCATGACTAGACCATCCAGAGTAACAAAGCCATAACAGTCCCTATATAAGCATGGTATGTCAATAAAATTATATATGATTGACATGTTTAAAAACCTTTACATTATTTCCCACCTAATCCAACAAATAACGTCTATAACTTTAACAGCAGTATTCACCTAAAAATGTATTATAATGGACTGTTGTTTTAAAAAAATAATGAGTGACTATTAACCAATTTCCATCTATCCTGTCTAAATTAGGGAAGTTATCCCCATTCAGTCCATTAGTTAATAAGTGAACTAAAATACAATACAATGGAATAACCTCCAATGGAATAACTTAGTTAAACATAATTATCTAGTATTGATTAAAAATCTGACTGAGTGAGGAATGCATATGTTAATCAAGTAAAATTAAATAAAGTTAGTAATAAAATTTACTGAATGAATCAATGAAAATAGGGTGACGTGTATGTATACTTTGATATGATGCAACCCAAAAGTCTGCAATGAAGAAATACATTAATAGAAAACTGAATAAATCGAAGAAACAAACAATAAGTGGACAATGATGAATACACAGCAAAATGCCCCACAAGACCATTAAAAGTTACCACAAAGTTAAAATTTTATCACTCTCAGCTTAAGGACCAAACCAAGGAAACATAATCATTGAAAGGCGTACTGGTGGCATTCAATCTATGTTGCCACAGCAAAGCTTGTTACTCAGTTGTGGTCTTCCATGAGCCGCCACATGAATTTTGTTCTTTTTTTTTTTTTTCTAAAAATCAAAAAAGGAAAATGCTTACATTTTGTACATTCAGCAAAATGTCTATGAAGGGCATCATTGGGGTGGCTTTCAGTATTCATAATTGTGCTCATAAATGCACTTCTTTAGGGTCTGTTCAGTTTTACCAATGTAAAAGGCAGAACAGTCCGAGCACTTGTGGGACTGTGTGCTTACAGATAAATTAGTTTTCATCTGTGTGGACTCATTGAAATTGCAGTAAGTGATGTGGTGTATTGATGATATGGCATAGACCCAAAAGATTATTAGTCAAAGCTTTTTTTTTTTTTTGGTGGCCATTCCATTCTTTTCAAAAAGTAATACAACATATATAAAAATATTTTTTCTGTAGTTTTAAATTTGTGTAGGCTTACTAGAAAGCAGCTGTTTCAAACTTCCCATATGTGGATTATTAAAATGTTCTCCAAACATTCCTTTTTCCACCCATTGACAAAATTTATATAATTGTGCTTCAGATGTATGTGGTTTGTGTGTGTGTGTGTGTGTGTGTGTGTGTGTGTGTGTGTGTGTGTGTGTGTGTGTGTACAAACACACACATATTACATACAGGGAACTTTTTTTTCAGAATAAAGCAGGCAGGAAATGGAATCAATTGTATTGAAAAGAAAACTGGATGCATGGTTTGAGGAAAAGGTGTTTTGGCCTTGGGTAAGATGTAAAGAGGCCTGTAATGAACTCTGGAGAGGTTCAGGGCCTTATTTAAATCTTTGAATCTCATATATATATATATATATATATATATATATATATATATATATATATATGTATATGTATATTTTATATATATATATAAAATGTATATGAGTTCATGTCACCTAATTGAAAAGCAATGTTAAGTGTTGAAATTAAAATGCCTTTTCTCCTACATGTGTAGATAGATGGACTTGCTGAAAGTAGAACATTGAATGGAATTTTAACAAACTTGTATTCTACCAACTAAAACCTCTGTAAACAAACATCTAACACTAACACAGTTACTCACAATTAAACTGGTAGGGTGCAAAGTCCCCCACAGACCCCTTGACTAACAGCTATAAACAGTGTTAGCATCATGGCATAGATGGATAAAGCCCTACCTATGGCCCAGTTGACCTGTGTTTGATTAGGGGCTCAGATATATGAGGTACTGGCATGGGAGAATGGATGCGACCATCCTGGGGAGGGAGGGCATACACTTGAGACATTTCTAATTCTTGATCTGTGGATGGAGGTTCAGGATGCAGCGGGAGCATTGTCAGTGAGAAGTGGGGACAGGGGCTGGTTCACAGAGGAGGGAGAGCTATATACCAGTATGCCACATTGGATGTCAGTCCCAGAGATGGCAGAAATGTCTACATTGTTAGGGAAAACAGCATAGGCATACAATGAAAAACACTCCCAAGCAGCACTGTGATATTGTATCAGAATTTTCAATTACCTCATGATTCCGGACGAAGCACTCATTCAGTTAAACATGATATTCCCATCTGCACACATGATATATATCTGTGTGTGTGTGTGTGTGTGTGTGTGTGTGTGTGTGTGTGTGTGTGTGTGTGTGTGTGTGTGTGTGTGTGTGAGTAAGCATAAAGAATGACTGACAGCACAAATCATCTATCGTACAATCATCAGGGGGATTTCCCCTCTGCACCCCCACACCCCCTGCTAATTACATATTCCAACTCGAGATCACATTACAGTGGGGAAAGAGTGTATACCCCTATGCCCACTGCATTCTCTAACTTAAACACTGGCATTATTTCAACAGCTGTTTTTAGATCAGCAGCACCAGCTCCATCCGTCATTGAGGAAAACACTCCTCAATGAAAATGTATGCACCAAACACATTTGCGCATGCGCGCACGCGCACACACACACACACACACACACACGCACACACACACACACACATATATTTGTGTATTTCTGTATATGCATTAGTTATGCAACTGAGAGAAGTAATGCCTTTGTTTTACACTATATTTACGTCTTTTAAAACATTTGGTGTTTTAGGAAATTCATAACTTATTGCATTTATTTATTAAGACAATAGAAGATATGAAGTAGAAGAGCCAGTCAGTAAAAGTGTTCCTATTTTTCACTTTTTTAATTTAGCTTTATTTATTTATTTACTTGTTTGTTTATTTATTTTGGGACTAAAGAATTGGTCACTTCAATTTAGGCTTGAATTTTCACTTCATTTACTTCTGCACTGTTATGCATCCTGTCATCTCATTTTTCTGGTGACTTTATTTAAGTGAAACCATGAACTCTCGATGATCTTCAAGAAAAACAGGAAAAACTAACATTACTTTCTTTCTGTTTTTTTCTGGTAATACTGTGGCTAGAATATTTAGTTTGGCTCACATACAGTGATGTCAACTCTAAAAGTTTTGTATTAGGAACTGCCTAGTAGTAACACTTGAACTTTTCAAATGCTTTTAGTAAAACAGTCCAAGTTAATCAAAGTTAAACATGCCTGAAACAGCAGGTTTTTAAATAGTTGTATAAGAATGTTTGGGTACTGACTGCTGTCTTACACATTTTCTCATGGCCACTGTATTTTGTTCCTGCTAACAAGATGCATAAATGTTATTTTATAATGACAAGAGTGTGTGGTGCAAAGTCAACAAGTCACATGATTAAAAGTGTAGCAGATCCATGGGTATATTTCAGCAAAACTTCATGGGGAAGCAACCTTAGAAATGAAGAAAAATAAAACATACTGCATTACTCCTGTTGAATTCATAGGACAGGCATGACTTAATGGAAAAACATGATAGCAGTTAATAAAACTAAATAATTGACATGTTATAAACCTTACTAAGCAGCGGTACAATGCTCAGACAATATAACTTTTAACTACAAATGTGTTGCGAGGATTCCCCATGGTATATTATAACATAGCCTTTAAAGGTATAAAAATAATGTACTTCATGATGCTACTGTAAGTAAACTTTTCTACAAGCTGACCTATGAAATGGGCTGTGATAATACAGTTATGTTTAGTGACATTCTATTATGCTTAGCACGTGTGATTGGTTGGAGTCATTTACTGTAAATGGTGCAGGTTGTTTATTATGCAAGGTGACTTTTAGTACTTCGGTGATTATTATTATCAGCAGATTAGATCAGCACAGTTTATATAGAAGGGCCTTCTTCCATGTTTATTGTAATAGTATTTCACAGTCTGCGTGGGTGCACTATAATAATCTTATTTCAGACTGCCAGCTACATGTTTACTGACTATGGACATCTGAATAACAGATTTAAAACTGGAAAATAAATAGCACAGGCAGTGTTGCTTTTATTGTGAGCAATATTGCTGGCTGTTAATAGCAGATGTGGTAGATAGCACAGACTAACCATTTGCCATTTTTGCTGTGATGGTTTAATCTTATACAGTTAGCCATAACATCATTGCTTATGGCATTTGACTGCCAGATTTAAGACTTGAAAGTGAGCTGTTTAGGATGTGTCTGGGGTGATGTGATGTTGAAATGCCTCCTTGTTTTTGGTAATTTAGTAAATTTAAGCTTACTGCTGCTTTATGTAATATTGCTTACAGGCTTTCAGCATCTCATGTAGCAGCTGCAAATGTAAGGTAGAGGATAAGGTGAATAAGTAGGGGAGTCCGGAAACCAGAGTTCTTGGGAAGGCAAGGTAGGAGAATATGTTAGGGGACTGTTACACAAGGAAGGTCAAAGCAATGACAGAGGCTTTGATGGTGAATGCGGCCATTTTTATGAGAAGAAAATGGAAAGGACAGAAAGTCTGTCTGTCTCTCAACTGTCCCTGATTTTGACTCAAATTTTTTTCTCCCCCTCCTAATCCCACCTAAAATTGTATCCAGGGAAGAAAAGGTGATGATGACACTTTACAAATAATGAAATAATTACAGTTAAAGATTTCTTTTACATATAAAAATGCATGCTAATTTACATTATGTTATTCTGTCAGTTTCTAAAGTAAGTAGTGCTAATACTTTAATATGTCCTAGATTGCACCTGATTATTTGTATATTTTGTACCTGATTTTGGAAGTAAGAGGTTGAGAATTATGGCTGAAGATATTTTGGGTCCATCCTAAATATGTTTATTTTGCTTCACTGATTTGTTATTTTCTTAGCCATGAAATTATGCTGATCTGAGGACCTTTTTTTAGACACGGTTTTGACCAAGTAAAAGGCAGGATTGCATTAACAATGTTTGTTCTGCTTTAGCTCATTAATAATATTTGATGTTATTTTTTCATACTTTAGATCACATGGCAGCAGAAAACAGCACATACATTGGAGGAAAACTTTTAAAGTTTTAGTCATGATCCGTGATAAAACATAACTGCATGGAAATCTTTTAAAATGTGTCCGCATTAATTATAGAAGATAATAACTCTACGTGCTAATACAACTGTTCACCTACTAAGTAATATTAGTATATTAGTTTTCGTTTGTTACATGTAACATGTCATCCACTTTCATTATAACATTGTCATTTATAACTTGATGATAAATGTTCCAGTAGTTTAATTTTTAATGATATTGTTTTGTTCACTCCTTATGTGTTGCGTGAAACAGTTATATTTAACAAGAGCAATGATTTTCCCCTTAGTAAGTAGCCCACCATACTGTAAATGTAGCTGAGGGAAGATGGTAAACACTGAATGTGGGAGTAAGAGTTCAGAGATCAGCAGAACAGAGGGCATATGGCTGAAGACGTCTGACGAAGGCAATGAGTTGTCTCTAAAGGAACGGAGCCATACCTCTGAACTGTCTTTGATTTTGCCTAATATTTTTCCCTTGTCTTTCATACATTTTTTGACTTTTCTGGTAAATGACTGAGGATTACTGTCAGATAATAATGCCAGATACTAGAGTTCAGACTTCTTTCTTACCAATCTGAAAATGCATACAGATGTAAAATCAGTTGTTCTATTAACTTTTCTAAGTGAATTAAAGCCATACTTAAAAAAACTGTCACAATTTTGTGTCTTCGTCTGACCATTACTTTTGGTTTTGTCAGTAATCCTTGACCAATGTAGTTGAGCGGTATAGAAGGACTGATTGAAGTATTGCCAGTTAAAAGAGCTGTTTGAAAGTAGACCAAGGAGTACGAGTGAAGGTGAGGTGGGACAAAGTAGATGACAAGGGGCCACAGATGGAGCAGAAATCCCTAAGAATATTTAGCATGTATAAAGGGTTATGTAATGGAAAGCAGAGTCATAAAGAGAGTGCTATGAAAGAAATCCAAATTCACTGACAACATAGAGCTGATATGAACTTGTCTTATTTTTTTCACCTAATATACATGAATTAATAGCAAACTCACCTCCCAAGTTAGCATTGCTGTTACCATATACGGGTGGGAGGGAGATATGAAACTACTCCTGAGCACCTACATTCCAAAAGGCAAAGGATAAATTTTATAAGGTACTTGGACAAAGTAACAATGTCTGAGGCAAATATGCATATACATTAAAAAATGCTGCACAGACATACCTTTCACTCACAAGTTATAAGTGAAGGAAACTGCTTCACAGACAAAGATAGTTCAAGGCACAGATGTCCATCCACCCAAAAATATTACTCGTACATATTTCCCCATATCTATTGCTTTAGGTAGTATGATGAGATAGCAGCCTCAACTGAAACAAATGTGGGGAAATTGACCCCACATGCATCCTCATAATGTTGGAACACAGCCTTAACATTGCATCCTGACAATGTGGGAGCGCAGCCTTAACATTGCATCCTGACAATGTGGGAACACAGCTTCAACATCGCATCCTCATAATGTGGGAGCACAGCCTTAACATCACATCCTCACAATGTGAGAGTACAGCCTTAACATTGCATCTTCACAATGTGGGAGCAAAGCTTTAACATTGCATCCTCTCAATATGGGTGTACAGCCATTACATTTCATCCTCACAATGTGGGAGCACAGCTGTAACATTGCATCCTCACAATGTGGGAGCACAGCCTTAACATCACATCCTGACAATGTGGGAGTACAGCCTTAACATTGCATCCTCACAATGTGGGAGCATAGTGTTAACATCACATCCTCAGAATGTGGAAGCACAGCCTTAACATTGCATCCTCACAATGTGGGAACACAGCTGTAACATTGCATGCTCACAATGTGGGAGCACAGCCTTAACATCACATCCTCACAATGTGGGAGCACAGCCTTAACATCGCATCATGACAATGTGGGAGAACAGCCATAACATTGCATCCTGACAATGTGGTAGAACAGCCTTAACATTGCATCCTAACAATGTGGGAGGACAGCTTTAATATCACATCCTGACAGTTTGGGAGCACAGTCTTAACATCACATCCTCACAATATGAGAGCACAGTCATTACATTACATCCTCACAATGTGGGAAAACAGCTGTAACATTGCATGCTCACAATGTGGGAGCACAGCCTTAATATTGCATCCTCATAATATGGGAGCACAGCCTTAACATCACATCCTGACAATGTTGCAGCATAGCCTTAACATCGCATCCTGACAATATGGGACCACAGCCTTAACATCGCATCCTGACAATGTGGGAGTGTAGCCTTAACAATGCATCCTGCCAATGTGGGAGGACAACCTTAACATCACATCCTGACAATGTGGGAGCACATACTTAACATCTCATCCTCACAGTGTTAGAACACAGCCTTAAAATCACATCCTGATAATGTGGGAGCACAGTCTTAACATTGCATCCTTACAATGCGGGAGCACAGACTTAACGTCACGTCCTCGCAATGTTGGAGTACAGCCATTAAATTGCATCCTCACAATGTGGGAGCACAGCTGTAACATTTCATATTCAAAATGTGTGAGCACAGCCTTAAATTACATCCTGACAATGTGGGAGCACAGCCTTAACATCGCTTCCTCACAATGTAGGAGCACAGCCTTAACATTGCATCCCAACAATATGGGAGTGCAGCCTTAACATCGCATCCTGACAGTGTCGGAGCACAACCTCAACATCGCATCCTGACAATGTGGGAGCACAGCCTTAACATCGCTTCCTCACAATGTGGGAGCACAGCCTTAACATTGCATCCCAACAATATGGGAGTACAGCCTTAACATCGCATCCTGACATTGTCGGAGCACAACCTCAACATCACATCCTGACAATGTGGGAGCACAGAATTAACAGCACATCCTCACAATGAGGGGGCACAGCCTTAACAGCTCTTCCTCACAACGTGAGATCACAGCCTTAACGTCACATCCTCACACTGTAGGAGCACAGCCTTAAAGTTGCATCCTGACAATATGGGAGTGCAGCCTTAATATCATATCCTGACAGTGTAGGAGCGCAGCCTTAACATTGCATCCTGACAATGTGGGAGCACAGTGTTAACATCGCATCCTCACAGTGTGAGAGCACAGCCTTAAAATCACATCCTCACAATGTGGGAAAACAGCCATTACATTGCATCCTGACAATGTGCAAGCACAGCTGTAACATTGCATGCTCACAATGTGGGAGCACAGCTGTAACACGGCATCCTGACAATGTGGGAGCACAGCCTTAACATTGCATCCTCACAATGTGGGAGCATAGTGTTAACATCACATCCTCAGAATGTGGGAGCACAGCCTTAACATCGCATCCTGACAATGTGGGAGCACAGCCTTAACATTGCACCTTGGCAATGTGAGATTACAGCCTTAACATTGCATTTTCACAATGTGGGAGCATAGCCAATAGATTGCATCCTCACAATGTGGGGGCACAGGCTTAACATCACATCCTAACAATGTGGGAGCGCAGCTTTAACATCGCATCCTGACAGTGTGGAGGCACAGCGTTAACATTTTGTCCTCACAGTGTGGCAGCGCAGCCATTACATTGCATCCTGACAATGTGGGAGCACAGCTGCAACACTGCATGCTCACAATGTGGGAACACAGCCTTAACATTGCATCCTCACACTGTGGGAGCACAGTCTTAACATTGCATCCTCACACTATGAGAGCACAGCCTTAACATTGCATCATCACAATGTGGGAGCACAGCCTTAACATCGCATCCTCACACTGTGGGAGCACAGCCTTAACATTGCATCCTCACATTATGGGAGCACAGCCTTAACATCACATCCTCACACTGTGGGAGCACAGCCTTAACATCCTGACCCACTTGTCCAAGTAAATGACATGATGTATGTGCACATGCACACCACACACAGTCATATCGCTACCTTTCAACTGTGGCAGTTGTCACAGGAGTGGCAGTGACTTATGAAACATTTTCTTTTACGATGAATCTCTACTGTTGGTAGCATTAAAAGCAAGATGGTCTGAAGCAAGTAAATTGACCCAGATGCTCTCTTCCAATCTCCTCCTGTGGAGATGCCAACTGACTTTGTCTTCTGGCGCTGTGGGTAGAAAAATAATATCTGTGCATGGCATGCAGTGACAGGTTATATATGTAGTTAAGATAAGTTCTCATAGTACATAGGTGGAGACCCCTGTTTAACTTTATCCTGCCATCAGATTAGGAGGCAAAGACTGCAGTACCTCATGTCACTTTAACGGTGACAGCACTATTCACTCATGCATCGAATGTCAGTGCCATGAGTGACAGCCTGGACTAAATTATTTCAGGTTTCAGTCTTTACACTGAGGACCTTAGTATTCCTCCTGCAGTAGCCTCTGGTATTAATCACGAGGAAGGAGGTACAGGAATATTTTTCACTCCTTCATACAGCACCTTTGTGCTCTAAAAGGAGCACTATCCTTTCCTGCTCAAGCCATGTTATCTCAACACAAAGAATCTCAGATAGAAATGGCAGTAAATTGGTGCCCAAAGCAGGTTTCATGTGTCTCATCTGTTGCACACTGGGCATTGACCGGCACTTCATTTACTCGATGCATGGAGGACTCATGTAGGATGAGTACCGCATCATATGTCTAACAATGATACTTTTAAGATGTGAGACATGGCATCCCTGTATCAGTGAGCATGCTGTTAAGAAATTAGATACTACAATAACACTATTTACAGATGGTTAGATTTAGAATTGCAGATCCTCCCTGGAGGCATGGCCTGGACCAGGAATGTACAGTGCTGCCTGCAGCAACCCTGGCGAGTGTACAGCATCAGCTAGACTTAAGAACAATGGTTAGCAGATGTGCTCTTAGGACAAATTGGTTCAGGAGCAATAATGAGTTGACCCCAATCAGCATAATCATTGTGCCAAGTTAGGGGACTCTACACAGTGTAAGCCCAATGATAAGCAGACAGCTTCCTCTATATCTCTATGGAAGAAATGTCTAACATGCATAAGATACAGAAGAATTGCTGAAGCAAACCTGAAACTTTGCTTGTATAAAGTAAGTGCTGCATTTTACAACCCCATCTTTTCAAGTATGGATGCTTTTACCTGCTGTCAAACCTGCTGACATAAAACATAAATAAGCTTGGCCTTCCATAACTGCTGCAGAGCTACAGACTAGGCTGATGTATGTCCACAGCTTTTTGACTGATGTCCCAACCTACATAGTAGCAGTTTGCAGTGTCAGTGCCGTGCAGTCCATGAAAGTTTAAGCAGAGACGGATGACCTGGCACCTCCAGGGTGACAGGTACAGAAGGGGCATGTACAGCAGAAGCAATGACAGCCTTTTGCAGATACACATTTACTAATGTGGTATCAACCTGTAGCAATATTTAATGATTTCTTTAAACTGAAAATGAGCATTAGGCAGGGGTCAAATAGGCTATAGGCTCAGCCCAGTAGAGCAGCATTTATATGTTTAGGAATCTCTCTGCCATCTTGTTTTGCCTCATTAACAAACTCAGAGAGGATTCACACTATTTTTGTTGTTTTTATAGTATGGCAGTGTAAGGTATGTTAGGCTGGCGTGGTGCAGCAGTTAGCATTGTCACCTCACAGCAAGAGGTTCTCCAATTCGATTCTCAGCTGGAGCGCCTTCTGTGTGGAGTCTGCATGTCCTCCCTGCAGTTGAGTGAGTTTTAAAAAGACATGTGCGTGTGCCTTCTGTGAAGGTTGGACACCAGGCTGGCAACCCAACACTGTAAAAAATCCACTACCAATCAATCTGTGGACTGGTAATATGCTGTGGTGACCCCTAATGGAAAAAGCCAAAAAGCATTGCTTTTTTGCAGTGTAAAGTATGTTACAGCTTTAAAGCTGTGAAGTTCCTCCAGTGCATTTCTGAGTAGGAAGATGCGCAAGGTTTGAAAATAAAACCCTGAAAAATACATAATAAAGCTGCTATGATATGGTATGAAAGTACATGACAAGACTGACTTTAGTAGGGAGGATTCTGAGCATAATTACTGCACTCTTTGTATTATTTGTATTTTAGCATGGTACTTAATCCCAAGTCTGGTAGTTGCAGCAGGAGGCTAAAGTTCTGAGCCATAAATGAGCTGCTGTCTGTGCCCACGATACAGGCTTTAATTCATTACATCTTCATTTGCCTGCCGTTTCACACTGAGCAACTCACTTAACCAGGTAGTGCTCACAGCTCACTCCTAAAAAAGGGCAATCATTTCCAGTGGGTGGGTTTACCTAGTCAACAAATAGATAAAATTAAAAAAAAAAATCTGATAGAGGTTGTGTGTTATAGATAAGGCTCACAGATTTATATGATCCTGTAGTTGCAGAATCTGCATCATAATGTTGCAAGTTAAAACATACAATATTAGTAATTTACTCTTTTACTGTTTTACTTGGGTCCAATGTTTTTTCATGGAGCCAAGCACTTTTTTCCTCATTGTTTGGAAACACGTCCTTTATCTTATGCATGGGATATTTTTCAACAAATCACTCTGGCATTCCATGACTGAAATTAAATTTTAGAGAAGAAATAAAACAAAACTTTACTAATGAAGTTTAAGTCTCTGTAGGCAAATTAGAACCACAGTGCTAAAATGAATAGGGCATCTGATTATAGGAGATATGCTATATTTTTTAAATTAAGACTAGAATTTGTTATCCTCTAGCATTCTGATCTTCCAGATGAGCGTCCTGAATAGACAGCTACAAACAGATGCAACACAAAAATAAAAAATGCCTAGAAAATATAAGCAAAACTGTTGCTAATTAGTCTTTATTCATATGCGTTCTCCAACCTGACGCTTTAAAAGCCCAATCTTATCAGCTATGACAGCAGTGGTTATGTCTAGACATACTTATCAGCCTGAGTTATTTTTATGCTATCTTTGCTGATGCTAGGAAAAATATGTAGACTGCAGTTAGTAAAATTATTTATTTATTTTTCAGTTTTATTTAAGTGGTATATTTTACTGAATAAAAAAACAACTTTTAACCATTTAATTTCATCATGCTGTGACATAAATAACTGAGTGGCATAAATGCTGGAAGGACTTTAGATCTCTAATAACTAAATTAGCAAATGGAGCCCTTTTTATAGTTGTAAGAATAAATGACAGAAAAAGTGAGCTGTCTGCTAACTGCAGCCCTACATTCCTACAACCCTTATGTTAAGGAAGGTTTGGACTTTATTCTCTGTAACACTTAGTCCTATTTACCTGATACTTCTTGTTTGATATCACTGGCATAGGCATAGTGAGTACATGAAACAAGCCTAACTTTTAAAAAGGATCCATGTACCTTTTAAGCAGTCGTAATATGTTTAAAAAGTAAGGTATAGTCTTAAGTGTGATAGCCTATAGTAAATACCTTCCTCCATGAAGTCTTCAATCATATATAGACTATGCATTATAATTCTAATGGAGATTATTCTCAGTCAATAGTAGTTTTTACTTATTTAACATGTGTTTACCAGGAAAGTCCAACTAGGACAGAGCCCATTTTCAGCAGAGGTCTGGGGAAGAAACACTGCAGGTGCATGTCTTTGGAATGTGGGTGGAAACCCACGCGAACGCAGTTGGAACATGCAGACTCTACACAGAAGGAACCCCTGCTGAGAATTTAACTTTACATTTCACGAAATTCTCAGCTACTGACCCTATGATGCATTTTAAATACTCACATGCAGGTGAGTTTTGTAGTTAAAACAAATGCACAGTGTTGTCAGAAAAGAAGTAACTTTGCAAAAAAGTAAATACATTATGCAAACCTGTTATTTATCATGTAATGTAAAAAGAGAATAGTGTTCTTCCCCACTGACAGCATGTGCAATGCATACTTTCTTCACTCTGACACATATTTTAAGTATCTGAAGTAGAAGGAGTTTCCATGTTAAACTTGCACATATGGTGAACTCCTGGATTGTTTAGTATGGTTGTCATCAGTCATATTTTAGGGAGTAGAAAACAGGATCAGATCTGTAACAAAACATCACACTGGGAAACAATGTACCAGAAAATGTCAAACCTGTTGATGAAAATACACATTGGGCCAGATTCACGATGGCTTGCATGGAGTCTAAGAGTAGAGTAAGACTCCATGCAGCCATCATGTCTGACGAGCGATCCAGGAACAGCCTGTAGGGGCGTGCAAGAGAGCTCCTAAAATGGCTCTTGCATGGACAGGGCCGGGACATGCAAATTACCTCAATTGCAACCGAAAGGCATGCAAATGAGGTAGATTTGTGATTCAGGAAACCCTAACCTGTCTGAGTAAGAGTAGTGTTATCTGCAGAAATGTACTCAGTTGACAACTGAGTACCATTCTGCAAATAGCAAAACGGAGCTGTGACAGCTCCAAATAAAGGTTGCATCCAGTAGCGGAAGCATGCCAATGGCCAAATATACGGCCATTGGCAATGTTTCCTGATGCAAAATGAAAAAAAATGAATTTATTTTTTTTTCCGAGTTTCCATGTTTAAGCGTTCACAAGCAAACGGGCTGCGCTCTAAAAAAACAGAACAATAAAAATTAAAACCCACAAATGTGGATTTTATGGGTATTTGTAATGTACAATGCAAGGCAATGGCAGGCTGAAGACAACATGGCTACCGAGTAGGGGTTGCTAAGGGGGGAACCCAGTCTAAGAGATGTAACCAAGCATTAGTAGGCAGTCCTATGCAAATGAGGGTAAGGATAGTGAATCCCAAGTCTACATAGCAAATGAGCACAGTCAGTGGAGTGTAAGACTAGAATAAGGGGAGTAACAGAGTGGGATATAGGTGACATCAGGAGGGGGTATGTATGAAAGAAGATAAGCTCATTGGAGCGGAGTGGCATGTGTTAGCTGTCAGTTGCTCATCACTGGAAGAGGTGTGTCATCAGGTATCCTAGCTAAAGTCAAGAAATAGAAGGTGCACACTGTGGGTATCACTAAAGTTTCTTGTAAAAATGCTTGCAACGTGTATGCACGCGTGTGCGCGCCTGTAAACCCAAGTAAGACAGTGTGCGTGCGTGTAAGCGTGAGTGCGCGCGTTTAAGCCGGCGTAAGCATGTATAAGGCAGTTTACAGTATTGTGAGCACATTTGCGCTGGTGTGCACGCGTTTAAGCAGGAATTAGCTAGTGTAACTCCGTCTAAGCCTGTGTGCGCACGTGTTATCACGTGTACGTGCATCTGCGCTAGTGTGAGCGGCGCTGCCCCCCCTGAGGAAATGGAAAGAGAAAAGGAAGCACAACAAACAGTATAGGTTCATAGGTTCATAGGTTTATACTAGGCTATCTGCCCTAAGGCATTTATAAGCCTAGCCCAAATTTTTGTGGCTTACGCCACCCTTTATATGAAAAAATACTGTGCCCATTAGTTTGTTGTGCCTCTGTCCAGCAGTGACACAGAGATGATTCCCGGGGTAAACCTACAATCTCCCATCCACAGGTCTAGATTTCTCTTGAACAGAGTCAGCGAGGTGCTCTGCCTCACATGGACCGGGATTTTATTCCACAGCATAGGGAGTCTCTGAGTGATAAATCTATCCCTCCAGCACATCCTATTTATATCCGTGCTAAGGTTTAAGTCGCTTGCTCTAGTGGTTTTGGTGGATTTGGATTTTTGAAGTGGAGCATGTCCATTAATTCGGGTTGGACATGGCCTTGTATGTCAGGCACATGTCACCTCTGAGTAGACGGTATGCGACTGAATAGAGCTGGAGTTTCTTCAATCTGGCAGCATATGACAGATTTTGGAGTCCCTTTATCCTTTTGGTGAGGAACTTTTCGGTCTCTTCAATTGCTGCAGATGTCGGGTGAGATACATCCCGAATGGGGCATTGTACTCGATCATTGGTCTGATAAGTGAAGAGTACAGGGAACAATGACCTCACTAGATCTGGATGTGAATCCCTTCATGATCAGGTGGGCAATGTAGAAGGTCTTTCTAACCACTTTAGCAACGTGAGTGTCAAAAGAAAGGCCACTGTCAACCTGGGTCCCCAGGTCCCTGATAACCTCTTCTGTGCTTAGTGGATTGCCACCTATATGGTAGCTTGGGGTTATCTTGTTTTCCCGAAGGGTATGACTATACATTTTTGGCGTTTAACTTCAGGCCATGGCTCTGGCACCAGCTATCTGTTTCCGTGAGTCCCTTCTGAAGGATATCCGTGTCCGATGCACTTTCCACTATGGCACCCAGTTTGCAGTCGTCTGCAAACTTTGTCAGCCAAAGTCCTCCCATGTTGGCCTGTACTTCTGAGAAGTAGATGCCAAACAATAGGGGGCCAAGGACCGAGCCCTGTGGGACACCACTTGTGACCGGCTTGGAGTCTGACACAGCGCCAGCAACTCTAACCCTGTGGGTTCTATCCTTAAGCCAGTTTGCAACCCATCTTGTGACATATGGGTTTACATATAAGCTGGTAAGTTTTTCTACAATACCCGAGTGAGGTATTGTGTCGAAAGCCTTTGCAAGGTCAAGGTAGGCTGTATGGACTGCCTTTCCCTCATCAATGGCCTTGGTGACCATTTCGAAGAAGTCGACCAAGTTCAAAAGGCATGATCTTACCTTGACAAAGCCAAACTGGGTCGGGTCCAATGTCTGCAAGTTCCCTATATCTTTGTTTATGAGCTCCATTATGATCCTCTCCATAGCTTTGCAGACTAGACTTGTTAAGCTTATGGGGCAGTAATTACCAGGGTCCGTAGAGGCACCGCCTTTGTGGAGTGGGACCACAGTTGCCGTACGCCACTCCTTGGGCACGTATCCTGTGGTAAGGCTGAGATTAAATAGCTGCCTTATGTGCAGGTTTAATTCCTCATTTAGCTCGTGTAGCACACAGCCGGGGACACCATCCGGTCCCATTGATGCTGTGTTTTTAGCTTTAGAGAGAGCAGCTTTCACCTGCGCATTTGAGATGTCGAGGCTACACTGCTGGGATAGTTATCTCTCCTTTAGGGGGGGAGAGGGGGTGAAGTTTGCACTGAACCTGTCTGCCAGTATGTTGGCAATGTCTGTGGGTTCAGTGATTTTTGTATCATTTTGGACTAATTCTGAGCATATCTGGGAGTTTCCACCCAGGTTCCTAACATAGCTGAAAAAGGCCTTATGATTGTCCTTTGAATCCATGGCAATTTTTCTCTCAAAATTGGCCTTAGTTGATTTTATGAGTGCTCGTATTTTTTTTACTAATAATGATCAGGGTGACTTCCCTTTTATGGATTTTGTTCTATCATGTAATAGCTTTCTCCTCTTATTGTAAAGTTTGTTAATGGCTGGGGTCCACCAGACTGGACGTTTGCCCTTTGTGGAAAGAGTCTTGGTTTTATTTGGGATTGCCTGATCCATGCAGTCCTGGAGGTGTTCATAGAAGGCATTTGTAAGGGCTTCCGCAGCTTGGGTTGTGGTTTCCACTGGCTCAGGGGCCTTGAAGGATACCACACCAGTCTTGAGTATTGTGAAGTTTGCTTTAGAGAAGTTCTTCACTATGGTCTTTTTTGTTTGGGGTGGGATCGGGATGTGGATTTCCAGTGAGATTAGTTTATGATCAGATCTCACCAATGAGGGATATACTTCCGGTGTGGAGCATTTTGTCCCCATGTTTGTGACAATGAGATCTAGTATATTTTCTCCTCTCGTGGGAACAGTGACTAGCTGTTCCATTGCATGCGTGTAGGAAGTTAACCACTGAGAGTCAGCAGAGCTAGCAGGTGGAAATAATCAGAATCAGGCAATTACACAGGCAGTAAACCAGCCCAGCCCAGCCCAGCACTTAAAACTCTGCAAACAACTTTTCACCATGTATTGCTCAGAGACACTGCAGCATTGCAGTAAGCTAAGAGAAGTGAATACTGAAAAGGCTTAACTGAGACAAAGAAATGTTAGGGGCTGCCATTGCTGTCATAAACCGACATATGCAACATGCTGAGGGTAGTGACAATGGGAATGCTGCCAACCAACCCCCAGTGAGGAGACGGAGAAGAGTGCACCGGCCCAGGGTAACCTACCAGGGGCTACATGAGCTGGAGATAGTGGAGCGCTATAGAGTGGACAGAGACCTCATGCAGCAAATTGTTGAGCTGTGCAGGCCACGCCTCACACACAGAACCAACAGAGGGGAGCCCATTCCAGTGGAAACCAAGGTATGTGTTGGCCTACGAATACTAGCAACAGGTACCTTCCAGAGACCAACTGGTGATATGATGGGGATATCACAGGCATCAGCATCCAGGGTACTGCACCAGTTTCTGGATGCCATGTCAGCACATGTCGGTGATCATGTATATTTCCCCAATTCCCATGAGGTATTGGCCAGCAATATGCATCTCTTCCAGCAAATAGCAGAATACCCTGAGGTAGTGGGTGCAATAGACTGCACGCACATATGCATCAAAGCACCAGCCGGTGAGCAGGGTAGGGTCTACTTCAACTGCAATGGCTTCCCCTCCATCAACTGCCAGGTCATGTGTGATGCCCAGGGCATAATACTGAATGTGTGTGCTGGCTGCCCTGGAAGCTACCATGATTCCCATATTTGGCATCTGATGCAGCTGTACCAGACATTTGCCAATGGGGACATCCCACATGGTCACCTAGTGGGGGATGCTGGCTATGCACTGGAGCCGTGGCTGATGACACCCATCAGAAATGCACACACACCTGAACAGGAATGCCATAATGAGGCACATGCACAAACATGAAATGTAATTGAGCATGTGTTTGGGCTGCTCAAGTCATGGTTCCGGTGCCTGGACACATCTGGTGGAGCCTTGCAGTACACACCAACTACATCTACCCAAATTGTCATGGTATGTGCTATGCTACATAATATGATCCTTCAAAAACAGCTGCAGCAGGACCAGCATAGGCCTGGGCCAAACAGCCCCCCACCATTGCCAAGGTCATCATAGGCAGAGCGTGACTTGGAGGAGGAACAACCTGAGCCTGCCCCAGTAGGCAGAAGGAGGCATGCCCAGTATGCTTTGGCCTTGGCAAAGAGGCAACGCATAGCACATACACTGGCTCAGTAGGAACCCTGGAAATGATACCTCTCTCTGACCTGCACATATAGTAAAAGGGATGCCTAAGTTGACACTACCTGCTTCAAACATGTACAGGGAGTGTAGTATGTGCATCTGACATAGGCAGCCCTGCAGCACCACCTGAGGCATGATTGCCATGTGTCAAGAAATTTAAGGTAGTGCTAAACAGCATTTACCACCATGTAGTATATGCAAACAGAATACACACACCAACTAGTACAACTGTGGTCAGTGTTGAGTAATATTGGGCAATGTCCAGCAAAGTTGGTGAATATACAGCAATGTCGGACAAGCCTAGTCTAAGTAGGGCATAGCAGAACAAAAGCCAACATGCTCATATTTGCTTAACTGGCCCTTAAGCAGTCTGGTCTGCTCAATATGGAAATATAAAGCAGGGATGGGCCTCGAACCCAGGATACTGTGTACCATAGTTAAAGTACTGAACCACTAAACCATGACAGCATTGCACTGTTCAGCCAGTATGAAGGGATGTTGATAAGTCAATGCAAAGTATCTCATGGAAACCCTGCAGGCACAGCATAATTCCTGTTGAGTTATGACACAGAGGTGAGTCCTGCAGTAAGAACAGAACTTGACTTCCAACACACACAGTATAAATGTTAATATCGGTCATGTTCACACACATCCAGAAATGTAGTGGACTTCAGATCGCAACATACTGAAAGGTCACACTGGGCATGCTCACACACTTGAATAAATGAGACATATGTCAGGCAACAAAACATGGAAAGCCTGAACTGGGCATGCTCACACACTTAGGCCAGTGGGCCACACATATCTGGCAGTTGCATGTGTTAACCCAGGAACCTCTCACTATCCAGCAATCCATCCTGTGCACACAGTTACATGACAACAGACACATATAATATAGTGGAACCCTGTCATGATCAAACATGTTCCACAGATACCTAAGTTCATAGGTTCATAGGTTCATATGTTGGTTGGTACTAGGCTGTCAGCCCTAGGGCCTATACAAGTTGTTCATAGAAACTGGGAAAGCAAAGACGATAAAGACCTGCAAACAGTATCAGCAATAAATATTGTGCATCCCGAGCAGAAGCATAGGTTCAGATGTCGATAATAGGCTATCTGCCCTAGGGTATGTACAAGCCTAGCCAGAGTGTGTTTGGCTTTTGCAGCCCTGTCAGAGTACTACACTGTGCCAGTGAATAGTAGGTCACACAAGATAGCCCATGTATGTTTAGGCTAGTGTGCCTCTGTGTAGCAGGGACACAGAAGATATCCCATGGGTAAACATACGATCACCCATACAGCCATCAAGATGTCCCCTGTAGGTGGTTAGTGGGTGGCTCTGCCTATGTGAAACTGTGATCACAATCTGGAGTGAGTGGAGGCCCTGGGATAAGAATCTGTCCCTCCAGCATGTCCTGTTAACATCTGTGCTGAGGTATATGTCCCTGGAGTGTGTAGCTACAAGGGAGTTGGATATCCTGAGGTGGATGGAGCATGTCCATTAATTCTCGGTGGGGTATTACTGCAAACAACAGGCACACATCATATCCGAGTAGGTGGTAAGTGACTAAGTAGAGCTGGAGTTACTGCATCTGAACTGTGCAGGTCATCTGTGTGAGTCCCTACATCTGCTTGGTGCGGAACTTAAAGGTTCATAGATTCATAGGTAGATACTAGGCTATCTGCCCTAGGGCATTTATAAGCCTAGCCAGAGTGTATTTGGCGTCCGCCTCCCTATTAGATTAGTCTACTGTGCCTCTGTAAATTAGGTCACAGAAGGTACCCTTTAAGATTAGCTTGCTGTGCCTCTGTCTAGCAGGGACACAGAAGAGATCCCAGGGGTGAATTTGCGATTTCCCATCCATGTGTCCAGATTTGGCTTGAAGAGGGTCAGCGAGGGGCTATGTCTAATATGAATTGGAATTCTATTCCAGACTGAGGGGAGCCTCTGGGAAATGAATCTGTCCCTCCAGCATGTCCGTTTTATTCTTGTGCTGAGGTTTAAGTCCCTGGAGCGTGTATCTCTAAGGGACTTGGATTTTTGAGGTAGAGCATGTCCATTAATTCTGGTTTTGACATGGCTTTGTATGTCAGGCATAGATTGCCTCTGAGTAGGCAGTAAGCAACTGAGTAGAGCTGGAGTTTCCTTAGTTGAGCTGCATATGACATCTGTTTGTAGCCCATGATCCTCTTGGAGAGGTACTTTTGGGTTTCTCCAGGTGCTGCAGGTGTCGGGTAAGGTACATCCCAAAAGGGCCATTGTATTCAAGTATGGGGCTGATGACTGACGAGTAGAGGGGCACAATGACCTCTCTTGATGTAGATATGAACCCTTTCGTGATAAGGTGGCAAATATAGAAGGTCTTTGTAACCACTTTGGCAATGTGATTATCAAAGGAGAGATTACTATCTACATTGGTCCCCAAATCTCAAATTACTACTTATGTACTTAATGGATTACCACCTATGTGGTAATTTGTGTGCACCTTGTTTTTCACAAAGGGGATGACTATGCACTTTTTAGCATGTAGCTCAAGCTTGTGGCTCTGGCTCCAAACATCCATCTCTGTGAGACCCTTCTGGAGGATGCTTGTGTCAGCTGGAGAGTCGATTATGGCCCCCAGTTTGCAGTCATCTGCGAACCTTGTCAGCCATAATCCTCCGTGTTAGCCTGAACCTCAGAGACGTATATACCGAACCAGAGAGGTCCCAGAACTGAGCCCTGTGGGATGTCACTTGTAACTGGTTTGTATTCGGACATGGTACCTGCGATTGTGACCATGTGGGTTCTATCTCTGAGCCTTTTTGCAACCCATCTTGTGATATAGGGGTTGATATTTAAGTTGTTAAGCTTATGTATGATTTCCGAGTGGGGTATTGTGTTGAACGTTTTTGCGAGGTCCAGGTAGTCTGTGTGAACTACCTTGCCCTCATCCATAGCTTTGGTAACTGTTTCAAAGAAATCAACTAGGTTTAAGAGGCAAGATCTGCCCTTAACAAAGCCGAATTGGGTAGGGTCCAGTGTCTGGAGGCTCCCAATGTCTTTGTTTATGAGTTCCATGATAATATGCTCCATAGCTGTACAGACCAGACTAGTCAGGCTTATGGGGCGATAGTTCCCAGGGTCTGTTGTGGCACCACCTTTGTGGAGTGGAACCACTGTAGCTGTACACCATTATTCGGGTACATATCCTGTAGTAAGGCTAAGTTTGAACAGTGACTTAATGTGAGGGTTCAGTTCTTCTTGGAGCTTGTGTAAGACACAGCCTGGGACACCGTCCAGTCCTATAGCTGCTGTGTTTTTTGCTTTGGTGAGGGCAGCCTTCACCTGTGCATCTGTGATGTCAGGGAGGTTACATTCAGTTGGGATAGGCATTTGTTCCTTTGTGGGTGAAGGGGGGAGAGGTTTGTGCTGAATCTGTCTGCCAGGATGTTGGCTGTCTGTAGTTTCAGTATATTTTGTACCGTTATGCAACAATTCAGAGCATATCTGGGAGTTTCCACCCATATTATGGACATAACTAAAGAAGGACTTGTGATTATCTTTAGTGTCTAGGGCAATTTCCCTTTGGAAACTGGCCTTTGATGATTTTATGAGGTATCGAAGTTTCTTGCTAATACTGATCAGAGATGCCTTCCATTTTTGGGATTTTGCTCTGTCATATAGTAGCTTCCTCCTTCTGTTGTATAGCTTATTTATGGCCGGGGTCCACCAAACAGGTCTCCTGTTTTTGGAGGAGTGAGTCTTCATTTTATTTGGGATAGCATGATCCATGCATTCCTGCAGGTGCTCATAGAATGCATTTGTAAAGGATTCTGCGGATTGGCCTGTATTATCCACTGGCCCGTGGGCTTTGAAGGATTCCACTTCAGTCTTGAGAAGTGCAAAGCTGGCATTTGAGAAATTCTATACAGTGATTTCCTTGGCTGGGGGTGGGGACGGGATATGGACGTCCATGGAAATTTGTTAATGGTCTGATCTTACCAATGAGGGGTTTACCTCTGGTGTGGAACATAGAGTCCCCATGTTGGTGATGACCAGGTCCAATATGTTGTTCCCTCTTGTGGGAGTGGTGACAAGTTGTTCCATCGCATTACAGTTTATAACTTCAAGGAACCATTGGGCGAGTGTGTTTGGGCATGAGTAGTTGTTGCAGTCAATGTTTAGGTAGTTGAAGTCACCCAATAACATAGTTTTAGGAGAGACCTTGATATTCTCCAGTATTCTCAGGAATGCCAAGTGGGGTTCCTGTAATAGGGAGGGTGTTCTGTAGCAGGCTACAAACTGAAAGGCAGTTTGGCCCACTGTTAGTTGCACATTGATGGTTTCTTTTTTTTTACTCAACAAATTTTTATTTTGTTTCTTGAGAAGAAATCAAAAACCAGTAAATTTAGATTACAATTCAATAATAGTAAAAGGAACAAAAACATTATTTACAATATTTACAAGTGACCCAAAGGAGAAACAGTACAATAATAATTAATAAAAAATCCAGAGAAGAAGAAGAGAAAAAAAAAAAGTCCCCGAAAGTCTATATCTCTTTGAACTCATATGATGGAGATTGTGTCTAGTTGCATTACTTCTATGAGTGTAAGTATTTTATTCCAGGGTTGTCTGACCATTTTCTGGGGAACATTCTTTCTTCCTTGACTTTTATCTCCTTTTGAGCAGTCTCCTTAAGTAGAAATATAAAGTCTTCAAAACACGGAGGAGTTGCAGATTTCCACTTCCTTGTGATACACTTTCTGCAACCCAGAATAGTACATAAAAGATATTGATCTCTTTTATTCATAACTACTAATTCATCTATATTCAAAAAATTAAAGACTTTGTTAAAACAAATGTATCATTATAAATAGCTTGAAGAAAATTGCCAATTTTCTCCCAAAACGCTTTTAATACAATCATAAAATATATGAAACCAATCCGCTTCACAGCTTGAAGAGCATCTCCAACAAATAACATTTTGATTTGAGTTGAATTTAGCTATTTTATTTGGAGTATAAAAGGCTCTATACAAAAATTTCCAGGTGAAGATTCGCCATGTTTGTGTATTAGAAGTTAGTTTAATGGAGTATAGAAGATTATTTTTACAATCATTTGACAGATTTGTTGATAAACCTCTAGATATAAAATTCCAAGTGCTTTGATCTATTTTAGCCTTGTAGACTATTAAAATCTTGTATAGTTTAGATGTTGAATTTGGCCAGTTATGGTTATCATAAATCAGTTCTTGAATATAGTTTATAAGTTCTGGCTTAGACTTGAAGGACGAATCATTAATAATTTTGCATACATTTTTAGAGTAGAGTAAACTTTTCTGGAGACTTACTCTGTCTACATTTATTATATTAAATTCATTTGTAACTTGTTGACTAGTTAATGTTTTAAGATTATTTATGCATTGGGCCCAACATATGAGATTATTAGATTCCCAATTAATGAGGGTGTTATCATGAATTTTCTTTTTAAATTTCTTTGATGTATTAAATGGTAATAACAGTTCAAACCATACTTTTATGTCAGGATTTGAGTTAATAAAGGATCTGAATAAATTATAAATATTATTTAAATATGATAGATTAGTAGGTTTTGTTATGTTATTTTGAAGATTAATGCATAATATATGCCAAAATCTATTTTTGTGAATATAGTGTGATGTATTATTTATTATTTTGTTTTCATTTAAAAAAATAATCATATGTAGAGATTTCCAAGCAGAAGAGAAATTTGGATTTACCCAGTTTAAAACTAGTTTAAAAATGGAGGCTTTGATATCGCCTCTATATCTGGAAAATTAATTCCCCCTAATTCCCATGGTCTAATGTGATGAGAAAAAGCAATTCTATTCCTTTTGGGATACCAAAGAAAACGTAATAGGGTTTTGCTAATTTCTTTCAGAATTTTTTTATTTGGAATTATAGGTATTGCTAGTGCTATATAATTTATTTGTGGTAGAAGAATCATTTTTATTAGCTGCAATCTGTCCTCAAATTTTAGAATCAATTTATTCCAATTTTCCGTACGTGTTCTTATTGAGTTTAAAATTTTATTATAGTTTAGTGTCAGAGTAGTATCTATTTTATCTGATATAATAATTCCTAGATATTCTAAAGTAGAGACTTTTTCTCCAAGTATATGATATCTACTCAAGTGTAAGTCCCCTTTCTGTTAAATAAAATATGTTTTGATTTAGATTTATTAAAACAAAGGCCAGAATTTAGAAAAAATTTTCCACTTGCATTTCTAGTTCATGAAGAGATTCATTATTTGGTGATAAAGTTAGTAGTATATCATCGGCAAACAACATAACCTTGGAGTTAAATTTATTATGAATACTTAAGCCTTCAATTTTTGAGTCACTGCATTGTAATTGCAAATAGCTCTATTGATAAGGCAAAAAGAATGGGAGACATAGGACAACCTTGTTTAGTGCCTTTAGTTATTTTGAAAGCTTCTGATGTAAATGGACCTAATTTTACATAGGCCAAATTATCTTTATATATATTCTTTATCATATTAATAAAATTTAGAGGAAACTCAAAAGTTCTAGAATTCTAAATAAGTAGTCCCAATTCACTGAATCAAATGCTTTTTCTATATCTAGCATGATTATGAGAGCCTCTATATTATCTCTATTTAATATTTCAATAATGGTTAGGATTCTTTGTATATTGTCATAAGCATGTCTGCCATAGATAAGCCTGTTTGGTCCTCATTTATGATTTGAGTCAAGGATTTTTAATTCTATTGACTAATATAGACATAAACAATTTGTAATCGTTATTAAGTAGAGAAATTGGTCTATAAGAGCTACAATGGAGGGTCCTTGTTCTCTTTTTTTATTGGAGTAATTAATGAATATCGCCAGGAAGGTGGAATTATGTTTTGAGCTTGAATTTCATTTAGAGACTTATGAAGTAAAGAAATTGCAGAATTTGGGAATATCTTGTATAATTCCATTATTATTCCATCTATTCCTGGGGCTTTATTATTTTTACTCTCCTTAATTTTGTCATTTATTTCCTTGAGGGAAATGCGTTTTTCAATATCAATTTTTAATTTTTCAGGTAATCTATTTATTATAGGATTGCTAATTTTTGACGCTATTAAAATAGTATTGCCTTTATTGTTTCCAAAATGATTAGTATAATGAAATTTAAAAGCTTCTAGGATATCATTTATGTCTGATACTTTTTTATTACCTTTTCCTTCATGTACAATATTTGTAATATTGTTTTCTGTGTTTTCTTTATTCTCATTGCTAAGTTATGTAAGTGTTTTGGATGTTGAGAGTGAACTAAATTTTAGTTTTTCCAAAGCCAAATTAGTCTTATGAGTTAAAATTTCATTATATTTTTTATTTAAATCTTCAATTTCTTTTTTATTACCTGGGAATTCTTTACGCCAGAAGTATTTGTATTAATTTCTGTTATTTGTTTTTGGATACTATGCAATTCTGATTCCCATTCTTTTGTTTTGTTTTTAAACCAAGATATGATCCTGCCATATAAGAAGGCCTTTAGAGTGTCCCATATTATATTCTTTAGATCATCAGTAGAATTTATTTCTAAAAATATTGAATTTCTGAGTCTAGCCATGGTTTAAATTGTTTTAATTTAGTAATGTAAGTTGGTATTCTTGAGGCAAAATTTAGTCTTTTAAAATCTATTTGTAATTTAAGGATTAGGGCATTATGATCAGAGAGTGGGCATGGGATGATAGAAAATTTTATTATCTTCCTATTTAAGTCTGGGGATATAAAAATTTTATCTATTCTTGTTTTAGTATTGAAACGATAATCACTATGTGAGTATAATAATGAGTTAGTTTCTTTGAAACTAAATGAATCAATTAATTTTAAGTTTTCTGTCCATTTCTTAAGGTATTTACCTGTGGAAGAGAGACGTAGGTTCCTCTTGTTGGTTGTCTCAGAACTATCTAGAATACAGTTAAAGTCTCCTCCTACTATTAGAATACCTTTATTTACCCTATTAATTAGCTCTATCTGCTTTGTAACTGTAGATAGTCCTATTCCAGGAATCCAATACACATTTACCAGTGTCCAAATTCTATTCTGAAATTTTATTATTACAATTGAAAGTAACCCTTCTTTATCCTCATAGTTGTAAATAATTTGTGGGTTAGTTACACTTTTCTTCCATAAAATTAAAGCTCCCCTAGTTTTTTTTTTTATATGAGGAGTGAGACAGAATTAAGTAGTTATTAGGTATCCAGGTGAAGTTATCATCAGTTTTAAAGTGGGATTCCTGTAGAAATATAACTTGCGCTCTCTGTAATTTTAGATATCGTAGTAAATTTGATCTTTTTATAGTATTATTTAAGCCAGTGACATTTAAAGACAACAATGTTATGTCTGTCATTTCTATAGGATATTATATTATAATTTTAACAGAATACATTGGTAAAGAACTAATATTTATGAGGACCTGTGAAAATATATATGTTAATTTTCCCCTCTTTTCTCTAAGAAGAACACTGAAATGAACAAAACTGTTTCTTTGATAGTTTAACAAATGTTTCAGTTTGGGCCACTGAAAAAAATAAAAAGTGAAAAATATTGTAACAACATACTTTAATTGACTGAAAAATAACTTTACTACATAGTTCCACAAACATGACACATGGATGGTTTCTGATGCTTCGTGCAGTGCCACGAACCTGGAGGTGTAGGTATCTTTGATGAATATAGATACTACCCCTCCTTTTGTGCTTTGGTCCAAGTTTTGTGTGTGAAACGCATGGTATGAGTTACAACCTGGTAGTGCTGGGGTGCTCTCAGGAGCCTTGAACCAGGTTTCGGTTACTGCACAGACATCAATATTCTCCATGTTGAGGAGAGCCTCAAGTGGGTGCATCTTGAGGTTTAGACGTCTGGCATTGAGTAGCATTACCTTTAGATTTTGTATTTTTGGGTTGTCTATGGAGGTGTGTTTGTCCTTTGAGACTCACCTAAAAAATGCACTATGGGGGTGGCAAGAGGCATGGCCAGTATATGAAAGCCTAAGGGTGACAGGTGCAAGCCATCCCTAGTGAAGCAACGTGGCTTGTCGGGCATGTCATCCCAGGTTGACAGACACTGGATCCCCATTGAATGACACCAATAATGTAGACAATTGTTGAAACTGATCATTTTGTCTTTATACTCTGGCATCATTCTTGGTGAGGGCAAGATGCTACCCAAGGTCAGGGTCATACCAGCCTGGGCTACATAATCAGAGAGCTGCTCTATGTCTCATTTCTTGTAGTCCATGGAGGTACATCTCATGTCATTCACACCTGCATGGACAATGATGGAGTCATACTTGTACCTGCTTTGGAGTGACCTGAGTGCTTGCGTTATGTGGTGGATCCTGCCACCTGACAGGCAGCTTACAGTGACCTTCTCCTTGTTCAGTCAATTGAGTGGGATGTCAGTGTGCCGGACAATAGAGTCGCCTATAACAAGTGTATTTGGTGTGTTGTTTGGCCTTAAGGGTTGTGACTGTGAGGCACACTGATTTTGTGAGATATGTGATTCGTGGGTATTGTTGAGGGGTGGCTGTTGCTTGGGTATCTGTGGTCAGTACAGTTGCTGCAGGTGTTGGGTAAGGTACACCCCAAAGGTGGCATTGTAACCAAGCACTGTTGTTATTAGTATAGGGGCACAATGACTTCACTTGATCTAGATGTGAAACCATATGAGATAAGGTTGCTTATATAGAAGGTCTGTCCAACCACTGTGGCAATGTGAATGTCAAAGGCGACAGTACGAACAAGTCATGTCCCCAATCACCTAACAACACCTACCATATGTAATGGAGTACTACCTATGTGTTAATGTGTGGGCATGTTGTTATTCCCAAAGGGGATGACTATGCAACTAATGGCATTTAGCTGTAGGCCATGGCTCATGCACCAGTCATCCATCTCTGTGAGACCCAGTTGGAGTATGCATGTGGCAGCTGGAGAGGTGATCATGCCACCCAGTATGCAGTCAAGTGTGAACAAGTTCAGCCATATTCCCCCTGTGATAGTCTGTATGTCAGACAAATATATACTGAACAAGAGAGGTCCCAGGACCGAGCCGTGTGGGATGCCATGTGTAACTGGTGTATAGTCAGACATGGCACCTGCAATTCTGACCATGTGGGTGCTATCCCTGATCCAGGTAGCAATCCATCATGTGAGATATGTGTCTATATCGATGCTGGTGAGCCTATGCATAATGGCCCAGTGGGTTATTGTGTGGAAGGGTTTAGCAAGCTTCAGGTAGGCTGCGTGTACAACTGTCCCTATGTTGATGGACCTGTTAACTGTCAAAAGAATACAAACATGTTCAAGAGGCAAGATCTGCCCACAACAACGCTGAAATGTGTAGGACACAGTGTCTGTGGTTTCCTGATGTCTATGTGTAAGAGTCCCATGACAATACACTCCATAGCTTTGCATAACAGGATAGTTAGGCTTATAGGGCATTATTGTCTGTGGTCCATTCTGGCACCAACTATGTGGAGTGGGAACACTGTTGCTGTATGCCATTCCGTGGGTACATATCCTGTAGTAACTCCAATATTGCACAGTGATGTAATGTGAAGGTTACGTCTGTCATGAAGCTCATGTAAGATGCAGGCTGGGACACCAACTGGTCACATTGATGCTGTAATGTATGCTTTGGGGAGGGCAGCACTCACCTGTTACTGTGTGGTGTCAGGGAGGTTACACTCTATTGGGATGGATAGTTGCTCCCTAGGGGGGATGGGGGGAGACATCTGCACTGAAGCTGTTTGCCAGGATGTTGGCTATGCCAGTGGGTTCAGGGTAAGTGTAGTCAGTATGCAGTAACTCACAGCATATCAGTGAGTGTCCACCCAGGTTCCTGACCTAACTGACGAAGGCCTTGTGATAGTCCTACTTATCTGGTGCAATTGTCCGTGAGAAGAAGACCTTAGATAAGTACATAAGTGATCATAGCTGTCTGGTAGTACAGATCACAGATGCTTTCCCTGTCTGGGATTGTGCACTATCATGTAGTAGCTTCCTCCTGACATTGTACAGCTCATTAATGGCTGGTGTCTACCAGACAGGTCCCCTGCCATTGGAGGAGTGAATCTTGTTGTTATTTGGGGTAGCACAATCCATGCAGTCCACTAGGAGTCCATAGAATGTGTATGTAAAGGATTCAGCAGTCAGAGCTGTATTTCACACTGTCTCAAGCTCTCTGAAGGATACCACCTTGCTTTGGTGAAGTGAGACATTAGCTCATCAGAAGTTCACCAAGATCACCCAGGATGGATGTGTGGAGTGTATATGTATGTCCAGTGAGATAGATGTATGTTCTGACCTTACCAATGAGGGGTATATTGCTGATGTGTAACATAGAGTCCCCATGTTGGTGATGATCGGGTCCAATATGTATTCCCCCTTGTGGCTGTGGTGACTGGTTGTGCCATAGCATATGAATGTACAAATTGTAGCGACTGTAGGGTGAGGTTGTTGCGGCTTAAGTAGTATCCCCAGTCAATATTCATGTATCTGATGTCAACCAGTATAATGGTGTTTGTGGAGACCATCATATCCCCCACTGTTCCCAGGAAAGCTGAGTGTGGTTCCTGAGTATAGGAGGGTGGTCTGTAGTAGGCAACAAACTGAAAGGCAGTTTCAAACAATGGTAGTTGTATATGTATGGTCTGTGATGCTTACTGCAGTGCCACTAACCCAGAGGTGTGTGTATCTGTGATGTATAGGGATACACCCCCTAGTTGTGTTGTCCGTTCCAAGTCCTGTGGTCAGAAAGCATGGTATGAAACATAACCTGGTAGTGCTGGTGTGCATATGTGACCCTGAACTAGGCATCTGTTAATGCACATATATTGCTATCCCCCATACTGAGGGGAGTCCTGAGTGGCTGCAATATGAGGGTAACACATCTGGTGTTGAGCAGCATTACCCTTAGTGTTATTTAACCTGTAATGTCTATGTAGGTGGGTTTGTCTTTTGAGGCCTGCTCAACAAATGCAGTATGGTGATAGCAAGAGCCTTAGCCAGCATTCAAAGGTCCAAGGGTGACAGGTGCAAGCTGTCCATAGTGAAGCTACGTGGCATGTTGAGCATGTCACCACAGGCTGACAGACACTGTATCCCCTATGAATGACACCAATCTGTTAGCCAAGTGTTAAACGTGATATGTTTGTCTGTATACTGTGACATCATACTTGGTGGGTGTAAGGTGCTAGACAAGGTCATGGTCATACTGGCCTGGGCTACATGATGACACTGTCCCTCCATGTACCATGTCATGTGGTCCAGGGAGTAACATCTGAGGTTTTACGCGCCAGCATGGACAATGATGGTGCCAGTCCTGTACTTGCTTTGTAGTGACCTGACTGCATGTGTTATGTGGCAGATCCTGGCACACGACAGACAGCATGGACTATTCCCTTGTATGGGCTGGGGAGTGGTACGTCAGTGTGTCTGACAATAAGTGTCGCATATCACAAGTGTATTATGTGTGTTGTGTAGCCCGAAGGCAAGTGACTGTGTGGCACACTGACATTGTGAACTATGTGAGATGTGGGAATTGTAGTGGGGTAGCACTTGTGTGTGTGCCTGCTGTGGAGGTCTCTGCTGCTTAGGCAGAGTTCATTTACAGCATCCGAGTTTGTGTATGTGTGATAATGTGGTTTGAGTGCTGTCACCAGAGGATATGTGAGACTGATATGTGGTGTGTGTGGTTATCTTCACCACCTGATAGACTATGCCAGTCATGGGTCGAGAGAGTTCAGCACCCTGTATGTCTCTATAGGTGCATCTCACACATATATCTGGGTTTGTTGTGAGGAGGAGAGTCTTGTCTGTGTACATGAGGCAGATGTGACAATTGTGTCTACATCACAATATTCACCAGCTGGACTGGAGAGTGCACACAAAGCCAATCCCTGGACATGCTGGGATATCATCATGACATACTCTGTAGCCAGATGACAAAGGATCAGTAGGGTGTTAAGTGGATAAAGGAGTATAACAGGGATTAGTGCTCAGGTTTGTTGGTGTTCTGTAAAGAGTAGCTGAGAAGGAGTCCAGACTGAATCATGACACCTCCGACAGCTATGTCATATATAGCAATGTACACACATATATGTCATGAGTCAGGGCCAACTGTACCTGATTGACAATGCTGACATCCTGACAGATAGGCCCATATATACATACCCACCGACGATAGTCCATATAATCATACCAGGAGATGTCACATGTAGAATGGATGAACAGCTACCCCCAATGCTAAAAGCATGGCATCAAGTGGACTACATTGATTCCCAATATGTGTCATGCATAAACTACAGAACAAACAGATCCTGCACCTGAACAGTCAGCTGAACCCCCCCACACACAGGATGTGGAACCATTGAATGTGTTACAGCAACATATGGCACTCCACTCAAGTGTTGGTGCACAACACACCATGGGATGTACAGTCCAGTATGCCTATGAAGTCTGATCTGCAAGCCATGAAGTCCATCATGGTTGAAGTCATAAACCGAGCTATTGGAAGCTGACATACACACAACCCTACTAACCGTGGTATGTTCATGTGTGGATGATGGTTCCCAAACATGCTAGACTGTTTGCAAGGCAGCCACACAGGACATACATCACTGAACACAGCTACACATGTCTCACATACACTTTGAATAGCCCTTTATCAACATCCCAGACACATGTAGTACCCACAAAACCAACACGCTGTGCATAAATATGTGTTGACATATGAAGGAATGTCGATGTGTCCACAGATAGATCACACAAGGTAAGGATTATAAGTTCCTGTTCCAGCTGTTGACACCTGACGACCCACATGGACCATTCCTGGAATGGCATAAAACAAAGTGTACACACATTACCATGTCCAGTCTGATGATGTCACCACCCTAGAAATACATACGGAGAAGAGAAGCCACCCAATAAAGCAAATAGCGCACTGTGCTAATGTGTCTCTCTCTAGTATCATAACCTAGTTAGGTAGGGGTTTGAATCCTGTAAACGCTGACTGTATGTGTGTGTTTGTGTGTGGGGGGTGTAAGTATGTGTGTGCAATTCTCTTTGAAAGGAGTGGCCTTTTTGAAGACTGGGAAAACACACCACAGATGTACATTCCTCTTTGGAAAGACTGATGATGTCACCACCATAGAAATACAGACGGAGAAAGGAAACCACCCACTAAAGCAAATAGCACGCTGCGCTAATGCGTCTCTCTCTAGTATCATAACCTGCTTAGGTAGGGGTTTGAATCCTGCAAACGCTGACTGTGTGTGGGGGATGTGTGTGCAATTCTCTTTGAAAGGAGTGGCCTTTCTGAAGACTGGGAAAACACACCACAGATGTACATTCCTCTTTGGAAAGACTGATGATGTCACCACCCTAGAAATACAGACGGAGAAGGAAAACCACCCAGTAAAGCAAATCGTGCACTGAGCTAATGCGTCTCTCTCTAGTATCATAACCTAGTTAGGTAGGGGTTTGAATCCTGCAAACGCTGACTTTGTGTGTGGGGGATGTGTGTGCAATTCTCTTTGAAAGGAGTGGCCTTTTTGAAGACTGGGAAAACACACCACAGATGTACATTCCTCTTTGGAAAGACTGATGATGTCACCACCATAGAAATACAGACGGAGAAAGGAAACCACCCACTAAAGCAAATAGCACGCTGTGCTAATGCGTCTCTCTCTAGTATCATAACCTGCTTAGGTAGGGGTTTGAATCCTGCAAACGCTGACTGTGTGTGGGGGATGTGTGTGCAATTCTCTTTGAAAGGAGTGGCCTTTTTGAAGACTGGGAAAACACACCACAGATGTACATTCCTCTTTGGAAAGACTGATGATGTCACCACCCTAGAAATACAGACGGAGAAGGGAAACCACCCAGTAAAGCAAATAGTGCACTGAGCTAATGCGTCTCTCTCTCTAGTATCATAACCTAGTTAGGTAGGGGTTTGAATCCTGCAAACGCTGACTTTGTGTGTGGGGGATGTGTGTGCAATTCTCTTTGAAAGGAGTGGCCTTTTTGAAGACTGGGAAAACACACCACAGATGTACATTCCTCTTTGGAAAGACTGATGATGTCACCACCCTAGAAATACAGACGGAGAAGGGAAACCAACAAGTAAAGCAAATAGCACGTTGCGCTAATGCGTCTCTCTCTAGTATCATAACCTAGTTAGGTAGGGGTTTGAATCCTGCAAGTGCTGACTGTGTGTGTATCACTCTTGGTCAATGCAGTGTGGGTTTTGCTTTTACTATGTTATGGCATATTATGATTACAACAGTAAGTGCATTGCACACATCAGGTATATGCATTGCAAATATATATGTGTACATGTTCCCTTAATCAGTACATAGGTGTGAAGCCTGCATACTACATGAATACATTTGTTGCCCTTGACAGGTTGTGCCGCAGCTTCTCAGATCGTAGGTCACATATCTATGTATGTATGTGACAGGCCCATCCACTGTCGTGATCTGTGGCCAAGGTCATCTGTGCCACACACACCCATGACAGTTACTTTACAGTAGTGTGAGTGAGGGTATATGCCTGGGGTATATATCAGGCATGTTCATACACAACCACGACTGCCAATAATGGACAGTCTTTATAGGTGTACAACCACCTTATGTATATGCATCCAGGCCTCCAATGTCTCATGTGACACACCTTGGGACTCCACAATACCTATGAATATGTGGATACCAAGGGACACATGACATAACATGAGGCTGTATGTACACATTGGTACCCAACATACATGTTGAGGGCTACCACCTATGTGGTACTGACGGGATAGTAAGTATAGTACATGTGGATGACTATGCCTTAGTCGGCTTACTGTTATACAGCATGTATCACATAACAGGCATCTGTCTATATGATACCCTTGTGTAGGATATGTGTCCCATCCAGGGAATGGATTGTAGGCCACTGCATGCATTACCAGATGTGGATGGACACATCCCTAGTGTGTTTGCATGTACCTAAGGGGGCTATATGCCAAACAGGTGTAGACACAGGAATGGGTGGCGGTAATTACCACTGGTTAGTGTTATAGTGTAGCACTGGAAGGATACAACTGTTACTGAGTTCCCTACGACTGTGTGTCATTTGTCAGGACAACATCCAATGATTGCTTATAGTCATGCTGTTGAGGTTATGTATACTACCAGACCGCAAATCATTGACAGATACTAACAGTATCACCCACAGCATGGTGTCTACCCATGTCATACACACATGTCTACCCATGTTAGTACATAACTGTAGTAGAATGCATACTGGCCATTGAAAGATACTGTGACATGTTCACTATGTGTACAACAGGGTATGCCACATGTCCCATGTGTCTACTATGCACGTACATACAGACAGTGCGCACCCACCATGTTCACAGATGTACACTTGCTAATCTGTACTGCACACATCACACACATACTGTCCACTCACTAACACATGCTGGCAACACATTACACATCAGCCATGTGGTACATGGGTGGACAATACATAGTCAGACCTAACAGTGGTGTAAACAATGCTACATTGACAATCAGAGCTTTGATGAATAATGTCTGCTGAGATATACCTACAAGGATGCCATTACACTTTCCTGTTGACAACTTGATAATATTGCTATACTGCTATAGTGTCACCCTGTGCATCAGCACCATGTTAGCCTGTTCCTCCATCAATGTTACAGATGACAGGAGGTGACACAGGTATCATCATATGCACAGGGCGTTTTGTTGTTTGCCAGAGCCTGACATTGACCCATCCAATCGACATGTGTGTGTGTGTGTGTGTGTGTGTGTGTGTGTGTGTGTGTGTGTGTGTGTGTGTGTGTGAGGGACAACAGTACAGCATGGGCCAGTGTTGATGTAATGTGTGCGTGTATGTGTGAGCCCTAGTTGTTTGGTTAATGTGTGTGTGTCTGCATGCACACAGCTCCACCATGTGGCTGCCATATACAGTAGTTTGTGGGACAGCCACAGACTGTACCTGCTAGGCCGTACAGATTACTGTCTCCGGCCATACCTGTGCCTGGCAGGGGTGCTACGGACAGTATCGGGTACCAACCCTGACTGGGTACTGTCCTCAGAGGCAGAGGTGGGACGACTGGACCCATGTCCCTGCTAGGAATGGCCAGAGCCACATGCACATGGTCTACTGAGACGGTCAATGGACAGGCCAGCCCCAGCATTGCTGGGGCTGGTACTGCCACTACGGGAGTGGCTGTGAACCTGAGCCGTCCGCGACCACTGCCAGCTGTTGCTGACATGTGTCCGCGTCGATGTCGCAACCGTCCCGCACGGTCCTGACTCATGGATGACATATTGTGGAGGGCATCTAATGTCTCCTCCCAACGTCTATCAATGACCTCGGTGTATGTCTGGATGGCACTGCCAAGGTCACAGATGCTGTCATTGATAGCGGTGTAATGTGCCCTCTGAGCCTGCATTACAGCCCGGAACATACTGGATGCCGAAAGACCAGTGAAGGCACGCCTGCCAGGGGCAATATGACCAGCGGTTCTCCCCCGAGAACCCCTGGACCTCCGCCTATGTGGTACCATTCCAGGAATACGGCTATGGCTGCTGTGAGGGGATGCAAGTGCCATGGGTACCACACTCTCCTGGTCAGTGCCAACTGTATGCTGTCCCTCGCCTATGGCCATTGGTGGTGAGGGATGTATTGGCAGTATGAGTGTGCGCATAGATGGGGTTGAACGCTGTGTACTGTCGATTGGTGGACCAACAACAGACCCTGTGAAACCTCCTTGTGTCAAAATACATGTCTCATCATCAGCACTATTCGTGGCAGTGGCTTCAGGTTCCCTGCTGCATTCGGCCAGCCCTAACTCAGCACATGTGAGAAGAAGACAGGAAACACACTTTACGGTCTACACATGAACACTTGCACACTTGCACACATGCGCACATGCACACATGCGCACATGCGCAGATGCACACATGCACACATGAACAGTAATACACTCCTCACTACAGCACATACACACACACACACACACACACACACACACACACACACACACACACACCAGCAATCCAACACATACTCTATAATGGGTGAAGGTGGGTGTCAGTATCACAAGGTAAACAGTCACCACACACGTGTCAGCATGCAGAATATGTGTTGCACAAGACCATACAGTGCAAGTGTAGATGCCCCAATGTAATGGCAGTATACATGGCTTTGTTGCAACTGTGTCATTGTTCAGTGATTGCCTACACCCTGGAACACAATTTGTACATGGACACAACATTGCTGTGCAGGTATTATCAGCTCTGCAATGCCCTGTGCACCATCACTGACACATATACATGCCATGGCTGCATGTGTTATCTGTGTGACACATAGATATAAATGTCTGAGTACAGTGTCTGTGTCCAAAGCAGATAATAGTGGGCACAGGTGTAGCACATGCATGCTATGTACACACACAGGACAATTGCTGCATGTTGACATGAAGGTATCCCAATGCTATAAATGGCCAGTGTACAGTGGTTATGGTGAGTGTGGGACATATTGCAGATATGTCGGTGCCACACATGGCATGTCATGCTACATAACTGCAACATTAAACACCACACATACCCAATGTGTGTCAAGTGACCTATACACCCACTAGCATTCCAGGACATATATATGACACTTTGTTTGGATGGCGACTGCTGTGCATATGTAAGCACACACACAACATGCTATGCATATTGTGCATAGGTGCATATGTTTGCACACGCACAACATTGAGGTGCAAAGCAATGACTGCTATGAGTAGTACTGTGGTCTCTGTAACTGGATGGGATGTAGTACCCTGTGCCATCATCAACATGTATCCTGTGGTCACTCACAGCTACTAATGTGTGCTAGACCACCGCCTAGAATGCTGTACCTGAACTGCAATGCAGTGGCTATGTTCACAATTACACAGACACCTTGTACATGGGTGTGTGGGGTGACCAATAGGGAGCATTGCCTAACTTGACTGTGTTATGTGTTGCAGAATGTTGCACACACCCATGATAGGACTCTACCCCTGAGGTACAGCATGTGTGTGCAAGACATGTGGGATACTCACGTGTGACCTTACAGTGGGTGTGATGGGAAATGTAGCATGTTTTCGTGTACTGCATATGATAAACCTGTTCTGTTGTGTACAGCTGTAGCAACTATCCATATCTAAGGTGCAGTACAGAGTTGCCACACTTGTGTCTGCTCCATTGTGCAGTGTATGTGCTTGAGGCAGCTACTGACTTTAATGAGATGATTAATGTCTCACAGCAAACATGGACAGCATGCATTGTGCGTAGGTGTGTTACGTGTACATGGCCTACACCTCACCTATGACATGCACATTTAATTACCAATATTAAAGTGTTAACACACTCACCAGCATGTACCGTCTGCCCTGCTGTCACACCAGAGGGACCTACAAGAATATGACACAGTTTATCAGTGGCCACAACTGTGGCATTGCTGCCGTGAGTGTGCTAATCTACAGTGGAACAACAGTCAACAGTCACAGGTGTGGAGATACTATTCCAAATATCAGTATTGTACATGAGAGGCAGCACAACTGCTATACACACAGTACACATCTCACATAAGCATATTCTAACAATACAGGTAACAGTAGTCTACAGCTAGGGCATATTACCTGCACGCTTCATGTTGTCCTGCTGGGTAGCTCCGGCCTCCATGATGACACATGCATGATGTTGCTGCTGCTGTAGGCCAGGAGCCACCACACTTAGGAGCAGCTCCTCCACTCTGGTGAGGGAGGGATGTATGGGTGCCCCACCACCTGTGGCAAGCTGTTGCCTATGGATATCAGATGCACGCTGCTGGACATGTCTGATTAAATCACTGCAGTGATGGCGTACCTGCTCATATGTCCGGTTATGCATGCCTATGTCATTTACCCGGCGAACAAGATCTTGCCACAGTGCAGTGCGCTCATGCTGGTGCTGGCTGGCCCTGGAAAAAAGCCGTGCATAGTTCTGATACAGGCTGGCCTGTATGACCTCCTCCTCTGCAGCTGTATACACAGGAATGCGGCGATAACTCTGGAAGACAATTAAACAATATGTGTGAGCAAGTCATTTGGCACACTTAACATTATGAAGTACAGATATCACTTAACTGCCAGATATAGCATCTGTCTGTCTATCAGAGGATACACACATTCAATACCACATAGTGCTCAACCCACAACTGCCTGACAGTGGCTGCCACACTCCATACAACAAACCAGTATACACCAGTACTCGGCACACTGTATTGGATACAATGCACAACCTCACACTGGGGATATATATCAAGCTAATGCATGACGAATATTGTCACCCAATGCAATGAATGTAATCTACAGTTACAGTATTAACAGTAAACCACCCTAGTCTTTGATGCCATACCCCTACCTAACATATGTGCATGGTTGTTAATATAGCTGGCATACTGCTGTAACAGAGTATACATGTTGCTAGGTACACACATACCCTGTAACACACATGTGATTGCAGCCATGGTACAGGCATCATTACACACACACATTAGACATACATACAACACACAAATGTATGCCAACACAGATGAGCATTACCTGTGTACCTTATAGTACTGTGTGCCCCTATTTACAGATACCTATGCCTGAGGAATGTGATCTGTGCAGACTACAGGAAACACACAAGACAGTGATACCAGGGAATGTGAACATACACCATACTGTGGTGTTTAGGCCTACAGCTTCAGGTAGTACAACAGTCCATATGTGACCTGGATTCACCAGCAGTACCACTTACTGAGCATACATGTATTGCTACAGCCTACAATGGGGCACCACAGTCATACACAAGGTACTATGTCACAACATATGCCATCCTACTATGTCTGCATCCCAATAACTGACACATCTTTCTCTGCACTCACACCTAGGACACAAACTACCATGACAGACACAACCTCACGCTAAGCTATCACACCTTTACAGACCTTGCACACAGTCAGTACCACACTCATTCCACTTCACATAGCTGGTATTGCATTGAGTACATGTGTGTGCACATTGTGTCATAGGTAGCTACTACACTATTGGCCCTGGGCCTACAGCAGCCTAGCCATATGCTGCCCTGCCATTTGACACACATGTAATGTGATTACACTTGCTCCTGTCAAACGGATACACAGAGGTGACTCCCAGGGTATATTACCTATCTCCATAACATTCATCAGGGGTATGTATGACATCTACTAATGAGGAGCCATGTTTATTAATGCTAGGTAGTTTAGTCCAGAGTATGGCATATTTGTGTATAGGAACCTGTACCTCCAGCATGTGCTGTTTAGTGCGTTGACAAGGATTAGGGCCCTAGGTCATGTAGCCTGGAGGGATTGTGAGGTGTTGTCATGGTGGTTGGCCAACTGCTATGGGTGTGACATACCTCTGTATGTCCGGCAGTGGTGACCTCTGTGTATGACGTATGCAATTCTCTCTAGCTGTAGTTTTGTGAGTCAGTCTGCATAGGGCATGTGTTTGGGGCAGTGTCCTCTTTGTTAGGTATGTCTGTGGCCTTTCCACTTGTTGTGGTTGTCATGTGAGGTACATACCACATTGAGCATTGTGAGGAGTAGGGGGTACACTGACCTATATTTCCCTAGATGGCACACCTTTTGTGATGACACGTACCATGTAGAGGGATTACAAGACTAGTGTGGAACTGTGATTATCAGAGGGGGGCTACTGTACACCGTGTCCCATGTTCCCTTCTGACACCTTCAGTGTTGGGCAGGCAACCACCTATCTCGTAGTTAGTGTGTAAAGTGTTTTGGAATGGGGTATGGTACTGCAGTATCAACACTGGTGTTCAATCAATGCGTTGGTCACCAGGCACCTGTTGCAGTATGTCTGACCCCGTGTCTCCCTCTCTCACTCTATAGATATATATATATATATATATATATATATATATATATATATATATATATATATATATATATATATATATATATATATATATAGATATATATATATATATATATATATATATATATATGAAAATATATATATATATACATACCTATATATATCCGGATATATCCATATATATCTGTATATATCTATATAGCTCTATATATATTTATATATGTATATATCTATATATATCTATATATCTACATATCTATATATGTCCCTGTATCAAATGATGTTTCTGGCAACCCATTTTGACAGATATGGAAAAAAAAAAGAAAAAAAATTGAAAGAATACATAAAGTAGGGGGCTTCGCCCCCCCACACCCCCCAAAGTGGGGGGCTGTGCCTCCCACACCCCCCTACTTAAATATTTCTACCCTGAGATCACACTACAGTGCCAAAAATGGCAAAATAATGGAAGCGGCCAAGCAAATTCTTTTCCTGGGAAAGAATTCGCTTAAAATCTGACTCGCTATTTTGCATTTTCATTGTTTTAAGTTCAGTCAAGACACATTCGATAGAATGCATCTTTGGACATCTAATAGGAAACCTTAAATTCTATGGACAGAACAGCCCCCTTTCCTATGCCTACATCACTGAGGTTAAAGTTCCTTGTTTTCATCACTGCTGTCAATCCAAGGAAACTGCATATTTTAAAATTAATTTTATATATTAAAGAAATGTCAAAAATATATCCTGCTGGAAAAAAAATGCTGTTCAGAATTCTATGCACTGCATTATGTAATTCTAAGGTATATTTTAGAACACTGGCAAATCCCTTTAACTATTAGTCTCAATTTTGGGCTTTGGGTTTGTGTCTCCTTCCAGAGTTCTGAATGGCAAGTAAACAGGTTATGCATAAAAAGCTATTAGATGACTAGTGTAAGATGGTGAAATGATGTTTCTAACTCTTTTTTTTGATTCTGGAGACTGACTACTTTCACCTTGTTAATATTTTGCTCCTTGATTACTCACAGTTTTGTGAGCTGATATCTTATTATATCACTGCACTTACCTGATGTGAACCAGTTTTGGGGTGCTGCACTTCATTTTCAAAGCCAGGCAGTCCTACCTGCATTTACATCTGAATTCTTTGGCTTAATTAGAGAGGCAGTGCTTTAGGTGTTATATGAGGAGAGGCTGATGACCTGGCTGATCTGATCCACCTTCTTTGACTACTTTGAAACTTTGCCATTAGATAGTCAGCTTATGGAGTTGAGTCTTGGAATTTTGGGTAAGGAGGCTGATCCTGACAGTTATTTGTCTACTTTTGAACAATGAATAATGCCCCGTATTAGAGGTTAGAGTTGTTTCTAGTCCATCATCCATATCTTTGGTCTACGTTTTGTGTTCGAGTTCTGTGGTATGCCTATTAGAACTAGCTCTGTAAATTGATGTCCCTTCCCTCAGTTTTTCCAGGCAGTCAGCATATCTTAGAGGTTTATCCTGTTGATGTTTTATTCCAGTGGGACTGTCAAAGAGCACAAAACTTTGTGTACCTGGGACAGTATTTATTTTTTGTAACCTTTTCTACAAACTATTATTTATCTTCTTGAATTTAAGTTTGGACAAGATTTTATTACTGACTTTTACTGTCATGACTGCAGTGGTTTATGGTTATGGTGTATGGCTATACCACTGTGCTCCTTCTGTTACTGTGTACCTTTTGCCAACCCAGATATTTTACCAACATCTTCTGTTTTTGTAGAAAGCATCATCTACTGAGGAGTCATAGGGCCAGTTGTTGGAATCAGTTTCATGCAGAAACTCTTGGACTGGAGAGATGTTTTCAAGTTTGATCACTTATTCCCACCCTGGGGTGAAATTCCTGAGAACATCATTTTCTTCTGTTACAGAAACACCGGAGTACATGATGACCATCTAACAAAAACATTGCAGTCCTTTTTTTTTACTGGCTTCATTTGCACCATTCTACTGGTATCAAAGTTCTTGAGGGACCTTGTTGAATGACAGCTTTGTTTCTTAACTGGTGGCACCCACACCTTTGCTTTTTTCTTATTCAGTGTTCTTAGCATTACACAATCAGTGGTGGAAAAAGCCGCCTGTTTTCATTCATTGCTACATTTGAATCATATGTCTAAAGCAGACACTAGCTCCTTTGAGTATGTTATATTAAGTACACTGTGGGATCCTCCTTAACTACTGCTCTTTGTTCAGTGAGGATATTCTTTCAAGTTTTTACTGAATTCCTCATTGGCTCACTTTTGAATTACCCTAGTTGCTTTATTTTAGCTAACGTCAGTACCCGGAGCAACATGATTTCTGAATTTCTAACACAACTATTCCTCAGTGTTATGAAGAGATTTTTTTTCTCAGGTGGCTAGTTGTGGTATTCATTATTCCGAAAATACTTTGGACTTGTTTTTTCATCAGGGATAATGACCTCTGACTTGAAAGTGACACCTGTCCTAATGTGTGACAACCATTTTCATTTCTGTTTCCTGTGCAGAGAGCTTGGCAGGAGCCAGATATGGTAGCATCTATGTCATGGAGATCAGACAAAATCATCTGGCTTATAGACTAAGGCTTCTCTGGCCATCTTCCTACTGAGAACAGGTACCTTTAAGAAAGAATCCTCAGATGAAAACCATAAAAGCTTTTTTGTCTACTTCCCCAAATAAAGTGTCCAAGGCTTTAGACCAATGTCCAAACACATCTGTGCATCCAGTACCATGTCTATATGGATGCTCAACTACATGACTCACATAATCAGATTTCAGTGAGTGCAAGAGGTTAAGATTCATGGCAAGCTGAAGTCAATGTCAAATGGTAATTGAAGAATAAAGTTAAAGTCCCAAGTGGCGACCATATTTACAGTTACTAACCTGTCCATGCAGCTAGCACAAAATGCTGTCAATGGGGCAGGCCAGTCAGCTGGACCATTTGTCAATGAACCCAAGTTATACCCTGCAATTTTGCTGAAAACTTTAAGGTGTCATTTGCCAATGTCCCATCTGAAAAGACATAACTGTTCTACTCTAAGGTGAAAACCAATTTCCAAAAGAATGATCAAGAATGAAAAATGTTCATAGCTTTTGGCATCAAGTTTTCCACACCTTGGTGGACCTTTCTGCCTCAAACTAGAACAGCACCAGGAATTTATAGCTCAAAAAAAGTTAACATTCAGACTTTGGACTATATTCTGATAAAGGACAGTGCAGTTATGATGACTTTCACAATAAACACTGAAAAATTAATTATGATGGTTCTTTGTATACTTTATAATACTGTAACAACTTTAACTTAAGTGTAGTTACTAATAAAATAACTTATCTATATAGTAGATGACACATACCATACGTTACAGGTTTTAATGTACAAGGTTTGCTTTTCGATACAGATTCAGATGATGATTTTGCATTTACCTCAGAACTGATGTTCCTACAAAATACCCAAACTAACACCATTTAGCCTTACAGTCTTTTTATACAGTTCTTTTTACAAAACCTGGATCCGTCTGTTACTTTGGTATTTGCTTGATGTCAGGCAGTCTGCTAATAAGCTAAATTTTGTTCTGTTTTTTAGGTAATTTATGTGACAACCTTTAAACTTAGAGAGTCGTTCTTGTTTCCAGTCCCACAGCCCTCTGTCTAGAACCTAGCAGCAGCAGAATCCCTGAGGACTTGCTCAACAGTCCCAGTATAAAAGCAGTTGGAAGTCATGATTCCCTCTAGTTTTCAGCATGATGGGCAATCTCGCTGGACTAGTGGGTAAGGAAAGTCAGTTCAGAGGATACACTGTTCCCTTTCTAGCTGCTCCACAACCATAATTCTTTTGTCTTCTAGATGTCTAACCCTGTTGGAAGGGCATAGCTAAAATTAAGCCAGAAGTTTCTTAGTAAAAACAGCAATCCAAGAAGTCCCACAAGACCAGAAATGTTCCAGATACCATTCAAGGTTCATTTTGTTTCCAGAGAAAATCCTGGACCTCAGCAATGGCAGCCAGTCAGTTTCAATAACTAAGTTCTAAATGGCCATGTGACCTCCATCCTCTCATGTCATTTCCAACAGGACTAGATGTGCCTTTCAGACTTCTAGGATGCCTATCTGCACATCATGAAAGCCAATAAATCCAGGATGTTTCTATGGTCAGGGTAAGTTCCAGCTATTTTCAGTTTTAAGCCCTGCCATTTTGTCTCACTACAGACCCCAATGTGTTCACCAAATGTAAGGCCATAGTGGTAGCTCACCTCAGACTACTGGGGCAAAGTCTTCCTTAATATGGATGACTGGCTCTTTGCTATCCCGTCTTAAAATTTGTTGACCTGGACAAGGAAGTCTGTCTTCTGCTTATTGTGATCCTTGGGTATCCCAAAAAATACCACAAATTCTCAGATGGAACCATCACAAGCACACATTTTCATCTGGTGCCACTTAGACCTCTGTCTTGTACAGCCAGCCTTCAATATGGCAGGATAGCAGTGCCTCAGTCACATGTGCAGCTTCTATGTTCCACATAGGCAGTTACTGCAAATGTCTTACTCAAAGTTTTCGGTTTAATGGCAAAGATGATTGTTACATTGCTCTTCATAAGGTACTAAATAAATTTCCTACTGTGGACCCTGAGGTTTCAGTGGTCTCACTGTATGGATCCCATGCCAAATAGAGCAAGATTGCAAGAATGTGATGCACGTCAGTCTTGGAGGCTCCACCAACCAAATTTGGTTGCAGGCAACCCCTTCACTCTTCCTACCCCAAGAGTGGCAGTATCTGTGGATCTCTGATGTAAGATTAGGATATTGTTTATGGAAGACAGTCCAAGGGAGCTAACCTCAGAATGACATTGATCTGCAGATTACTGTCTTGGAGGTGAGAACTGTGCACACATACTGCAGACATTTGTGAGGCTCTTTCCCAGTGTGTGTAACTGCCATTCAATTAGACAACACAGCAGTGGTGTGTTTCATCTGTAAGCAGAGGGGGACACTTTCCTAGCCCTTGTGTCAAGAAGCCACGAGGCTATGGCTTTGACAGTGGATGATCCTGTCTTGCTACGTTCTCATCACAAAAACATAAAAAGGCAAATATAGAACAAACAAACTAAAAGGAGCTGTGAAACTGCTAGAATTGAATGTGTTCTGGTACCTCGGCTAAAAAGCCTACAAAGGAGTCATTTCAAAAACACTCAGCAGTTCAATTTATACAAATCTTAATTATCACATTCAGTCAAGTACATAATTATCAAATAAATGACAATGCAACCTTTTAAAGAAACAGTTTACCAAGTCATCCATCAGAATACATATAAAAATGAATAGCACATTTAAATCACACACTTTAATCACACATTTGAGTTAATCTCCAAATTCATACCCTTAGGAACAAGTGTACCAAAATTTAAAATGAATTTACTTTCCATTTCCAGCAACATTTGTGCAAAATTACCTCTCCCTTGGTGTTGAGACTTTGCTAACACACTAAAAAACAAGGAATCATCCTGCCCCCCATGTATTCTATAAAATTGGACAGCAATGGGACTGTCGAATCTGGGGCAGCATCATTGTTATGTGCCTGCCTCAATGACCAGTGCCATGTGCAAGTGCTTTTTCCCTGTCCTACTTCCACAAAGGCAGATGTGCTCTAGTTTAAGAATGGCTCCCAGGTCTTCTTCTTTATGCCTTTCCATCATTTCACTTATTCCTAAATTCTTTATAAAAGCCATCCAGTGCAAAGCCAGTGTCATTCTCATAGCCCCATTTTTACTTTTTTAAGTCTGGTTCATCCTGCTGTGGCCTTATTATTTGGACAAGCCTCTCTGCTTAAAGGCATTCAAGAGTCTTTGCCATTTTCTCTCTTCATTTAACAGCATTGTTTATCCAGATCTGTTGGTAGGTTGGGATCCTGCCTACACACCAGGGTGGGCCAGATACTGAGCTTTTTTCAAAAGCCTTCTACAAGACTAACCCACAAAAATAAATAGATTGTGGGTTAATTGTCAGTGACCAGTTCCCTTTTCTGCCCCAGCTTCTTCACTCTTGGAATATCTGTCACATATCTTTAAAAAAAGAACTGCATTTCTGATTCTGTCAATGCACATCTGGCAGTGATATCTAACTTTAAAAAGAGTTTGAATCTCACAAAGTTAGCATAATTGCAAGTGTTTAAAGCCTTTTTGGGAGGTACCTTTCCAATGGTACATCTTCTACAAGAACCAGTAACCTCAAAGAATTTCAGTTTGCTGGAAACATTTCTGTGACATAGAGGGACAGACCCTTAACAACAACACATATGACCCAGGATTAAGTAGGGAGCTGGGTGCTGGAAGATCAAGATAGGAGAGTATGGAGTGAGTGGCTTACACATTGGCTCACCTATACAATGACTCACCCATCCTGGGTGGATCGACAAATGGTCTTGGCCAGCTGATTACTCCCATGCAAATGGTGGCTTGCACTTTAAAATGGCTGTCACACCAGGAGATATAACCTTGATGATCACATACTGATGTCTGAAGCTGTTGGTATGGAGCATGTGTGTGAGATCATATGCTGGCCATGGGAGGAGCGTAGGATGTCCCCACTCTGATTCAGTTGCCCACTTCAGCCATCGGGGTGCAAGGTTAGGGTCACGCAATGAGAAAACCTCAATAGATACATGCTTGATGGCTCAGCAGTTGTCTTTTACCCAAGGAGTGAAGGAGAACTGATTACTACCCTGGACTGATTGTCATCAAACAGAGGGTAGAAAAAAATATTATGCTGCTACTCAGGCCTTGTTCAAAAACGTTTGATTTGATGAAATTTGTTCCATGTTACATGTACTTCCTTGCATACTTTTGCAAGGCACAATAAACTGGAGGTGATGTGCCAGTCTAGGTCTGTCTGTTGCTCTAATATTATCCAGAGCATCTTGATGCCACTCCAAGAGGATGAGCTGAGAAATCTTTTCCAGTATATGTGTGGGCAGACTGGCTCATGGAAGATACAAGAGTTATGCTGTTACCACAACAGATCATCATGATCTAGCACCATCCACTTCAACAGATCCAATCACCTTCCCCAAATTATAGCTAAAGGAGACCTGGATAGACATTTTGGAGAACACTTGCAGAGAGGATGTGACTGTATTCAGGTATCCATGTTTCCTTAAAAGTGTGCACTTATGTGCCCACTCTTCTAGAGCACCCTCAGTCTGGAGAATTACAGATATGCAGTGCACTATGGGAGCTGAGGGAGGAGTTAGAGCTTGGGAAAGATTAAAGAAACCAAAACAAATATTGCTTTCAACACATATTAGTGGTGCTGAAATGGGTTGAATTACATCATGAAGATCTATAGTACGGTAAGTACTTAACTAATTTCCATTTTTAAGGCATCTGAGTATACTGTTACATCAGATGTTTGGAAGTTAAAATTAATGTAGTACTTATATCCTCTATATTTAAAATGTTTTAGTAGAAAGGAAAGAAAAGACTAAGGAAGCTAGGAGCTCTCATTTAAATGCCTCTAAAAGATAACATTTCTTTCAAAAGAAAGTCAACACCATGGAAGGAATTCATAAAGGATGGCTGCCAGTGGTAAGCCCTAACATTTGCTGTGTGTGTTTGTGTGTGTGTGTGTGTGTGTGTGTGTGTGTGTGTGTGTGTGTGTGTGTGTGTGTGTGTGTGTGTGTGTGTGTGTGTGTGTGTGTGTGTGTGTGTGTGTTTTTGTGTGCGTGTGTGTGTGTGTGTGTGTGTGTGTGACTGAAGGTGGTGCCTGTGCCAAAGTGATGCATGGGAAGTGATTAGAGTGGTAAAACCATGCAATTCAGTATCATGCAAAGTAGCTGATAATGAGGTATTTCCTCATTGTGCCTAAACATGACTTTGCATTTCTTTTTTCTGTAATCAGAGACACAGCCCCTTATGGACTAGCTAAGTACTCTGCATTCATGAAGGGGTTCTTTTTGAATCCCAGCCACATCTCTGTAATGTAGCAAACAGTGCATACAGTGTTATAGCTCTTGCAGTATACCTTAAAATGAATCGCAGTGTTCAGCTGTAAACAGATTTTACACATGCTGTTTGAGAGTACGTGCTGCCCTCTTTACAAAATGTATTTAATACAAAATAATACAGGGTGTAGACAGCATATCATACACAGATCACCTTAAAGCCCAATCTCTATACTCTGTTTTCTACAGACTGCTAAGAGGAGATCTCTGCCTGGCATACAAGGCATCCTGGAATCCCACTCTGATGGAACTTTTGCATATCCTCAAAATTAATATCATTAAAATTACTCAATCAAGAGATTTATGCTTTGCTTGCTACATAAATAGGACATCTTGGAGGAACAGATGCGTATCTCATAGAATTCCCCTTTTCTGGAATACGCTTCCCATCTATCTGAATCAGAGCTCTTCCCTAACCCTACTCAAAAGAAATCTGGACAAGTGGATGGGAAATCGGAAATACACCCCGGATCTAGCACTTATGTCTCTGTTGGACAAGCGATAGCCTATAAATCTTGCCCTAGCTTACATACACCCCTTAAAATAACCAGTAAGATACATGAACATGTGGGAGACAATTGGGATGCTTGGCTAGGTTTATAAAGACCCCAGTCATCAGTAGTCAGGGCCTAGTATACACCAATGAACCTATGAACCTATATAAATGCAAGCAGACAGCTAAGTGTATGAGCTGTTTCCCTGTGTGATAAATCAACTTATAAGTTAAATTCAGTATTATAATATGATATAATATGATGCTCAATGTAACTTATAACTTGAACATTATAATATGATTTGTGCCATGAGATCAGCTGGTATCTTCAGTTTGGCAGTTTATTTAATATAGTCATGTGTTTACTTTTTACTGTGAATTGCAACACATTCATTTATTTTGAAATTTTCACATGTATGACTAAATTTGTGTATTAGCTGTGGGTCATTATTAATTTTCATGAGTTTAGAGGATTGCTGATCAATGAGAATGTTTTTTGTTTTTTTTTACATCCATTTTTTTTATAATTCTGTTTATTTTTTATTGTAATGTGCTGAGCTATAACCACACAATTACATTTGAGTTTTCAGTTACTGTTGCTTGCACTTTAATTTCATTGCACTTTTATGTATGGCAATCTATCCATCCATCCACAACCTTTTTTCCCATTTTTGCACACAAGGTCAGGGTGTCACTTCAACACCGACAATGATCTAGAGCCAAATTTTACACCAGATGGGTAGCTAGTCCTGGGGTGGTAATTCTTACACACTACGCAATCGCATGCACACTCACAAATATGGGCAATTTAAAGTGTCCAGTCCACCTATTACATGTCTTTGGAACATGGGAGGAAGCAGGAGCACTTAGAGGAAACCCATACGAACACAGGGAGGACATGCAGACTCTGCACAGAAGGCAACCCAGCCAGGAATTGAGCCGGAGAATCTCTCGCTGTGAGATGACACCACTAGCCACTGCACCACTGTGCCACAATAACTACATATTATTAAGTATTGTAATTTACAGGAAGGGTGCTTCCTGACATGACTGTGAGCCACCTAGCGATGCCTTCTGTTACTTATCATGGCCAATGCACTTCCAGGCATGGCTAAGAGATCCTGAAGCATAATCATTGCTTCTTGTACTTTCTTTGTCTCCAGTATGTCAGCAGAAGGTGCAAACATGGTTGCAGCTGTCTGGTTTCTACACTCAGTTTAGATATCTCATTCTCTTGGAAGCACAGACTGTTCATCTACTTCAGACACATAGCCTTCTTCAAATAGTTTGTTCCTCATGGCTTTCAGTTCTGTGACAAAAGTCTAGAGACCACTGAAAAGCAATTATTGTTTTAACAAATAGTATTATCTGTTACTAACACATTCTTGGCAATAAAGCTATACAATTACATTAAATGTACCCTATAGCAGAGCTACAGGAAAGCTTTTGAGAAGCAGCACTTTCTTAGATCTTGCCTGTAGAGATTACTGATCTGTCTTTCACTGTCATTTTACTTCCGAAGTCTGTTTGGTTACCTTCTCCTACTTCTTGCAGGTCTCTAGCAGACCATTCACCATTATAATGTTGGGTATTGGTGAGAGATGTCAGAGGTCGATCACCCCTTACCTAAATGGTGCTAAATAATGTTTCTGTGTGGGTTCAAGTGACTGTAGGTTCCACTTCAGGCTGTGTTGCTTGCTGCAGGCAGTTATACTAAGTTCATACATAAATTTATAGTTCATATTTTTCTTTTTTCTCTCAGGACATAACTCCATAGAAATTTATATATTTCAGTTGGTTGAATGCCCACAACAGCAAATTTTAAAATATTGAGATGGCATTATCAGAATAGGGAAGGGCATGAGACTCCTGTTATTTCAGATTGCAGAACAGCAGGAAATGGGGAACTGTCCCTTTCCCCTCAGTGATGGGATCTCACAGTTGGAATGTATAAATAGCAGGGGGTATGAGATTAAAGGGAGTTTTCATTGTGTTTTAGGGTTCAGTATTTTGGCCTTCAATAATGCTGACTTGATCATCTAAGATTCGCTGCTGCAGGACATTTGACTGTCTAAAATAGAGCCCATAGAAATGTATATTTTCTTTCTTGATAAACATAAGCTAATGTAGTGCTGCTGTCCATTATAAATGTGATACAAAGTATAATTAATTAGTAATTTTCAGATAAATCAGCAGAATCAGAAATGCCCAATATGCAGTTAAATCTTTAGTAGATAAAATATAATAGTAATAGACTTTGCCTGACTGTCCTGGAACCCTGATATTTCCGTTAATATATGGTTTACCCATGAGGGTGAACATGAATGAGTGGGTCTTCTTCAGTTCATTACTTGTTAGACAGTAAGTGTTACTGGTACATAAGACGTTTTTGCCTTGTTTAAAATAAGTTTTACTTTTTTAAAATAAGTTTGCTGTACATTTCAAATGGTCTCACTCCTATGCACTTTAGAAACATATTTGTTTTAAAAGTAATTGCTGTATCATTTTTAAATTTACTTGAAACTGAAGATTGTATTGAGATTAGTTGTAGACTTTAACTCCTGTCATGTAGAAATGATGGGTAATTGTAATAGATTTTGCAGACAACTTTTTGCATGTATTGTAAAGGTGGTACTTTTCAGTTTGGTTAAGATCTCTAAAGAACAGTCTTTTTCATTTTGCAAACACTGAAAACAGCTATTCATCAAGTTACTTTTTTTTCTTTTTGTCTCTTTAAAAGTAGTATATAATAAAGCACTATACTGTGGTGATAGGTAGTGGATTATACACATTTACCTTTGGTGAGGTGCCTGTTGTTTGGTCATGAGGATACAGCCCAAGTGACTAATTTAGACCCCACCCCCCACCACCTGTGTGAGTATGTAGAAGGATTTTCCCCTAAGCTTATTGCAGGCACATACTGGAGTTATTTTGAAATTAACCATCTTTCCTTTTTTTTGACTCGTATCATCTTTTTAAGATGAACAGTTCATACCTATCTATCTGTGCTTTAGCATGTCAGTGGGGATGGAAGTAAGACAACACACACATATGTTCATCCAAATGTGGTGACATATATGCAGTGGTGGGGGTAGAGTGCAATAAAACAAGGCTGCTTTTGTGCATGGGATGAACAGATTTTAAAGTAAGGCAAATTATTTTTTGTTTGCAGTACCATGTTATCTTTATCTGAAGGAGAATGTCAAATAAAAAAGCAAACTATTACCTGTGTTTAGCCCCGTACTAATAATTAAAATGGTGACTTGGTTCATAATTGTTCAGAACAGAGCTCTGCTTCAGTGCAACTACTAATCTCAATAGTGAGATATAACAGATTTTACCTTATGCTTAGGGTGCAATGCACTGCACCGGAGAAGAACTCTGATCATTGTGTAATGCATTTTAGTTCTCATGTTTCTGAAATATAATTAGCTTTCCTTGACTGCTATGGCGTTATCTGTATGCATGTTCATGTATTCAAATGATGGGTAAAATGTATGGACGCAGGCTTGTTCATGAAACAGCAAAGTCACAAGGTTAACATGTTTACACCTGGTCCCAAGATTCTGACCGTACTTGATAAGTCATGGAGTGTATATTAAAGGATCACTCATCTGTGAATTGTCCCTAGATGACTTAAGTTATCTATTGTATGTACATCCACTGGGGAAATCATCAGGGAAAAATATGTAATCACTACACATTCAAATACAGCAGCAATGCATTCTCCAGAGAATTCTGCTGAATTCTGCACAGTATGACTAGATTGCTTTAGGAGATAAATGATCTCATCTAGTATATATTGCATAAGATGAAACTTGCAGTTGTTGTGTCCCAAAGTTGTTAAGTCAGTGTGATTTAGCTCTGTGTTGATTTAGTTTGCGGAAAGATATTCATCGATCTGTGCAATGAGTTCTCATAGTCTGTTTGCACTCTATGTGCTGATTTGTACCAGATATTTAATTAAAGCATGAGGTACCTAATGAAGACGATACCACCTACACATCTGCACTTTTCCTGTCTTGCATTCCAGTGATCCAAGACTCGTTTGTATCATACTGTCCCAGACTTGTCTATATGAGCTGTGGGAGGGACAGTTGGTGACATCAGAAGCCAACCAGGTCTGCATCTTATCTCTTCTCTGACCATTTGAGTGTCACAGGACAAAGGCAAAGGGTAGAAGGACAGGAGTTAGCAATGCCACAAACCTTCTTCATGTCCATTTGTGGAAGAAGCCTGGTCCATAGATCTGAGTCCACTGTGAGTCTGATTGGTATCTATCATGCTGTTGTGCTTAGGCACATCTACAAAAGAAAGCAGAGGTTCTGAATTTGGCAGCATAACATATTCAGATGCTGTTATCAGGGGGGAAAAAACAGGGGCAGCATAAAAACACACCATATGATGACTGCTATTTGTGTTTTCCAAACAAGATGGAAGCAGTCATTTGAAGCCTAAAAACAGGTAAGGATAAGAATGAGAAAAATAAGTTTAGGTGGCTGTATAATCAGAGCTCCAGGCAACCATGCAGACTGTGAGTCCAGTATTATAAATATACTCCTCCTCCTGAGGAATAACAGCATCTAGACAGACATGAGTCAGCTACCAAAAGATTTAAATAAACAGGATGGGCACTGATAAAGCTGGCCACACACTGCAAATGGATATGACACTTGTACCAGTGGGATACAAAGCATTACTGTGCAGAGTACATTCATACCTCTCAACCGTCCAGTTTTTCACAAAATGTCCAGATTTTTGCCTCATATTTTTCACCCATTTCTCATAAAATTGTGGTTTTCTGGCAAATGACTGCCAAATCATTGAGGACTGAAGTCAGAAATTAACGGCAGATATTTGAGTTTCAGACTTCATATCTTTCAGAAAACCTCATACTAATGCAAAACCTTTTAGTCTATCAACTTTCTTAGTTGGTAAGAGCAATATTTTAAAAGTGTCCCTATTATTTGGCCTTTACCCCTCCATTATTTGTGGCTTTGTCCAGATTTCTTGATTTAAGAGGTTGAGAGGTATGATTTACATTTCATGGCTTGTAACCTGGATGCTAATGCATTGTCAGTAGCTTGCAATCATACAGCTGTTTGTTTGTATGTTTATGTAATATAGCTGTCTTTCTCATGCAACTTGTGATGGGAGGTAATAAAGCTCTTATCAATACATTTACTTAATAAACCAAAATCAGTTCAGTGAAATTGTTTTACCCAACAGGTATGATTTATCACCTCTTTAGATCAGATTAAATGAAACGAAATGTTGTTAAAATGTTGGAATATAGTTTTCAGGGTCAACATGCTAGTAGAAATAATCTGATTTTATGACTTTAGAGACGTTCTTACAGATGTTTCATGGATGAGTATGATTGACAGGTCAAAATGTGTAGATGTTACCATGGTAATTTCATGTGTGTTAAGTGCCCATCGTAAGGTAAATTATGGTGGTGTCATAAACTACATATGTTGCCTTTTCTTGGGCAATTTCCATCCCTTGGATATTTTAAGTGGTGACTCTAGAATTAGACAGACTTTTGTAATTAAAAACAAAAGTTTTTGATGATTCTTTTATATTTTTCTTCAGACCTCGCAAGTGTTTAGCATCTGTTTTCTGATTTGCTGCTCTTGACCTATTTTGATCTTTTCTTTTAGAACCTAAATTTCAACTCCACTGCAGATAGAATGAGGAACATATCCACAGAAGTGCCACATGTCAGCATTCCTTGCATATATTCAGGAAATGACTAAACCAAAATGATGTCCATTACAAAACCAGTTAAATATGTTATACATGCTACTGCACCCCTGGTTTCCACTTGACATGAGTCCAACAAAATTAAGTCCCCCAAACCCTTCCACATATGGTGCTAGCTGGGTCTATATTATAAGACCGACGGTTGAAAAACATCAAACAACATATGGTCGATGTCTTCCAACGTCGACCTTATAAAATATACCAACTCCGAAACCGCATTACATTGCAGTAAACAGAAATCTCCCCTTACGGAGATTTCCGTTTACACGCTCAAGATTCTGAGCGTTTGCTATTCTCGTGTCGACAATGTCAGATTCCACATTGTCGGCTTTTGAGAATATAATATAGACCCATGGTAGCTTGCCACTGGCTACATGATCCCTCTTTTCTCAGCTAGCTCTGCTATTTGGGACTTCTAGAACTTCTGCCCTTTCATGTAGCATGCCATCCTTCAACTGTAGTTCGATATATGTTCTCTCTAATCACAGTTTGATTTCTTCACTCCATTATCAAAGCACCCAGTAGTCTGTTGGTCTTCATAAATATAAAGTTATTCTGGTTACCTTAAGAAATTTGTGAAGCAACCCTCAATTTCTTTCCAGTGCAAGGGCATTTATTTTCAATTTGTTAGTGTAGTGCACTGTATTGCCTACTACTAGAAATGTGTGTATGGCATCTGTAGGCACTACAGAATGCAATAGCCCATATGATAAGAGGAGTGAAAACATGTAATTATGTTTGTTGCTCCTAATGCCATACATGTCATATTAATTATTGGTACACTGGAAGCTCACCTAGAGTATCTCCTCAGGGACATACTTAGACCAATTCAGTAAGGTCTGGACTGTCAGAAATATGTTTTGAACCCTTAAAAGTTTCCAATATCAGTGCAGCAGAAACTCTGAACATTTGCTAGATTCCCACATATGTTACAGAACTTTTGAATTAATGGTTCCATAGCAATGAAATCTTCCTACTAGATGAAACCTGACCATCCAGTAAGGTACATGAAAGTGTTCTGGAAATGTTTTGTTTTGCAAAACATTCAAGAAAATGTCTACTAGTTGAATTTTAGATTTCTAAATAATTTCTACATGTGCAGTATGTAATCTGTAATATTTGTGTGTCATTTTAATCTATGGTTTTGTTAGGCGGTGCTTTGAATGCATGATATGTTTTTAAATAAGATTTGATTGATAATATGCTAAATGGTTGCATTCCCCAAAGCACTTTAAATTGGCTCAGCTGGTGAGGTGAAGTCAATGAATTGCATCTCACAGGATTCAGTCTTTGAGCTTCAGCTATCGACTTGTGTTCTTTTATTTGCTTTTGTTTTATGCTGGTTGAACTACCTAATGGTGCACATTTGCAAGTGTGGCAGCTAAAAATGCACAGCTGGTTAATTGCATGAATAATTTTATTTATGTTACGGCACATGTTTGAACTGTAAATGAATAGTTACAAAACACGGGAAACATCTTAAAAGAAATTGTGAAAATGTAACGTATAATCCAGTACTGCCTGAGGGCAATTGGGGATTCCATTATTTGACAAAGCCATTTTGATATTAAGAGTGTACACCATGTATGTACCATGTAACAGTCTTCAATACACTCTCTTCAGGAAGTCAGCTGGGTGTAAAACCTGATAGAAGGGATTGTTTCTCCATTATATGCCAGTCTGTTAAAACATGACAAAAAAAACAAAAATGCCCCCAGTATATCTATCTATCTATCTCTATCTCTCTCTCTCTCTCTTTCTCAATACATATATATATATATATATATATATATATAGGTCTCTGTTAGAACGTCGAAAGCACAGTTCTTCGAACCGTACTTTGACAAACACACTTTAGCGAAAGTGCATAACATCGAATATGCACTTTCGCTAAAGGAGACTGAAAAAAAGAGAAAATATGCTGTTTGCATGTTTTGTTAGTTGTACATGAACATATACTGTTGATGTTCAGCTAACAAACCTCTTGTGGAGATCGCCGTACAGTGAGGATGAGGGATTATTCCCTTTTCCCCATTGTAGTGTGATCTCAAAGTTAGAATATTAAATTAGAGGGAGTGCGGGGAGGCTTGCCCCACTGCAAAATACTGTTTAGAGGTTGTTAGTCTGTTTTTTGCTGGTTCCGAAAATCGGCTTTTGCGAAAGTGCACATTTGATATTGTGCACTTTCGCTTTTATGGGCTTCGATGTTGTTAGATCGATGTTGTGTGCTTTCAATCTAACAACATAGACCCATATATATGTATATATGTATATATATATATATATATATATATATATATATATATATATATAGTTTCACTTCAGAATGTCAAGTTACTGAGACCATATGATCGAGTTTTCAGAAACTCAAAATTGTGAAGTTTTGATAAAAAAGACTTTAATTTAGTTGAAAATAAGTTTTTTTGCAGGGGGGCAAGTTCCCCTGCACCCTCCCTACTTAAATATACCATCTCTATAATCACACTATAGAGAAGAAAAGGGAAATCTCCCATTCTGCACTTCTGCATACAGCGCAGAATGGGAGATTTCACTTTTCCCCACTGTAGTATGATCTTGGAGTTGGTATATTTAAGTAGGGGGTGTGGGGAGTGCAGGGGGGCTTGCCCCTCTGCAGAAATGTTGTGTTTGACTTTTTTTTAATTATTTCACTTCACAATTTCAAGTTTCTGAAAACTCGACCATATGAAGTTCGAGTTTTCAGTAACTCGACATTCTGAAGTGAAACCATATATATATATATATATATATATATATACACACACACACACACACACACACACACACGCATCTATAATCATAGATGTATGCATGTATATATATATATATATATATATATATATAGATAGATAGATATATATATATATATATATATATATATAGATATATATGTAGATATATATATATATATATATATATATATATATATACATACATACATACATATGCGTATATACACACACACACACACACACACACACACACACACACACATATTTAAATGTGTGCATGAATGTGGGTTGCACTGTAGCAAATCAGTGATTTTCTTTTAGTAAGGATACAGTAAAGATGTAAAATATAAAATAGTGTATGAAATCTGTAGTTGTTTTTCAGATTTTTCCTCAGCAAAGGTATGAGATGTAAAAGTAGTCTAAAACCTGAAGATATGGTTTACAGTAAATCATGCAGTATGCAAACTATGTAACTCACTGAAAGAGTCATGCAGATGTTTATGTATTTAGATCTTTGGAGCTAATTTCAAAACAGACTTACATGACAGATAAAAAACAAACAGAGCCACAGGAGAATGAGTGCGTAAGACAGGAACTTTCAATGGTATTTCTGGTACCTCGGCAGAACTGCCTTCAAGGAATAAGTTACACACCAAAAGGCAGTCAGTTTATATGAAACAATTATCATACCTTATTTAAATGCACCCAGTTAAAATGTGACGATGATCCCCACACAATGTATATTCAAACAGAGCTTCTTCAAATACAGTAGTTGAAACATACAAAAATACAAAATTCAAAATATTAAATACTCCATAACATTTTTCACATATTAAGATTTATCTCTAAATTTATACCATACGGTTGTACAGTCTTATAATTTATAATACATTTGTTTTCCAACTCTAATAATTTCTGCATAAAATCATTACAACCACTTTGAGGTTTAGCTAAACACTAAAGAAAAAATGCTGTCAGACCCTACATGTGCTAAATGAAAATTTCAGTAAATCTTCTGATGACAATAGCAAGACTAGACAGCTAGTGTTTTCCTAATTGGCTTTTATCTGGTTAAACTCTTTATTTCATTATGAAGTTGAGTAGTTGCATATTTTCCTTTCAGTGCACATTTCTTAATTTGTGACATTAACTATTTGGTATTTGTCTTTCAGAAAAAAAAATACTGTTTTACCAAACAGCCACACTACTACTGTCTTATTTTAAGACTAGACAGAAATCAGTAATTATGTTTTCAGTGACCTAGATCTGTATAGCTGATGGGAACACGGTACAGTAAAGGCAAATAAGAGATACTTGAATTAAAATATGTCACCAGACCCACTTGTCAGTAGTGTGTGCATGAGTGTGTGCGTGAGTGTGTGTGTGTGTGTGTGTGTGTGTGTGTGTGTGTGTGTGTGTGTGTGTGTGTGTGTGTGTGTGTGTGTGTGTGTGTGTGTGTGTGTGTGTGTGTGTGTGTGTGTGTGTGTGTGTGTGTGTGTGCGTGTGTGTGTGTGTGTGTGTGTGTGTGTGTGTGCGTGAGTGTGTGTATTCCAACACTGTATAAGACAGCAATGAAAGGCATGATGCTGAGAGCTTGAAATCCTGGGAAGCCAATGGTTATAACTCTGCTCTGCAGCTGTTCAATGTAAAGTTTATTTGGGTAGGGCAGATAATGATCATAATCCATTGCTGCAGAATGCAGTGGTGTACATTGGCTATACACTGTTAAGGCCAATTACCCATCGCATACTAGCCTGACCATCATGTTGACATGTAGAAACAGTGAGGATTATGAGACCATGCTCTCAACCATCACATAGTAAGTAAGTTCTGGTGGTATGGATATTGTAAACTGATTTTATGTAACATGCAAATGAGATTTGTTGCCACAAAGTAAATATCCCTTTGCATCTATAAGAAGGTTATATAGAAGCACTCCTTGCATTGCAGTTATTTAACTTTTTAGTCAAATTAGTTAGGAAAAAATCAAAATGAGCTCTGAAGGGTATGCCAAAATGTAAATGGCACACATGGATAAGAAGTACAAGTCATGGAGTCATGGGAACTCCCACATGCTAATTTGTCCAAGGATGAGTTGATAAGTGTGTTATGTGCCATGGATGTTTGGTCTATTGAACACAGAGATAGTCTGGCAGGGGATGTAAGTATACAGCATATAGCAAAATACAGTTTCAACTAAGGAAACTAGAGCTAAAGGTGAAATGCATGGATGCTGATGCTACTAAGCGAATGAGATAGCATGAAGCCACAGAGGAAGAAAATGAGTGTCCACATGGACTGGCCACGGTGCAGGAGAGGGGATCAAAACAACTTTATGACAAGCAACTGTTTAGGCTTTGCTTAAAGCACATGAGTATTAGGAGGGAAACTGAAAATACAGCCAAAGAACAAACATCAGTGTTAAATCATTTCATCAGAATACAGAAGGGATGATGCTGACAGTTTTATTCAGACATCTGTACTTACATCAAATCAGCACCAAAGTAACCAGGAGAATGTGTGAGGTTTTTCAATCCTCTGTCTTTTTGGCCAAGCTGTGCATATCTTAAGTGAAATGTTCGCTAATGACTGTCTAGATTAATTACAGGTTAAAATTGTTTATTTGCATGTTTTAAGCTGATGCTTGAAATGTATAGAAAGAAGTTTAGACAAAAGCGAAGAAAGGCAGTGCACAGGGTCAGTTATTTCATTGCATAAATAACGTTTATTTGTCTTTTTCTCTTTTCACAGTTAGAGGTCGCCACAGCGGAACTCCGGTCTGCTAATGATTGGCAGTAGATTTTTTTTTATGATGCTGAGTTGCCAGCCCAACGCCCAACCTTCAGCAAAGGCTTGCCCATTCACGCATGTCTTTCAGAGACCGCTCGACCACGGGGAGGACATGCAGACTCCACACAGAAGGCACTCCAGCCGAGAATTGAACAGGAGAACCTCTTGCTTGATGAATGAATGTTAAAGTAATACTTTTGAAATCTGGGGAATCTTATGATAAGCAAATATGTATTCAGTAGTTTTCCCGAGGATGTAAGAATTTGGTTGATGGAGTGGAAATGTACCTTGACTGGAAAGATAGTCATAAAAGGTGACCTCTGTTTTGCAGAGGGGCACAACTGCATAAGAGAAGATGCCTGCCACTACGAATGGATATAAGAGAACCTATGGTGTGCAGCCTAAACCACCACATTAGGTTTTAAAGAGAAAGGCAGAAGGCACTGGTTCTAATAAACACTAAGGTCTTGGGGTTAAATATTTCTGTTGTAACCAAACAGGGCATGTATGACTCAGATGCCTACAGAGAAAGGTAGGGGAGCAAAGTCTCATGCAGGAAATAACAGAATAAGTCTCATGCAGGAAATAACAGAGCTGGTACCAAGATAAGGTGCTGCCTCCTGACTGCAGCTGCTGCACATTATGACAAAGATCTGTTCCCTACACAAGTAGAAGGAGAATGAGCTCTAACGAGGGATACTGCATCAGAGATTAATGTTTTGCCTGGAGTTGCTATGAAGGAGCGTTATCTACCCAGGAAATACACAACAGACAGTGCTATGAGATGGACACCTTTTTAAAGTATTGTTGGCCAGAGGTCTCTCTCTCTCTCACACACACACACACACACACACACACACACACACACACACACACACACACCTATTAGGCTACTGACATCTCTTTTAGCCAGATTCAGAACTTTCTAGTGGTTTATCTAATATTGTGTTCTAGGGATGTCTCTACCATGTTGGTATCATTTTGTAAATTTTAAATGCATATGTTCTTAGTTCATTAGCTGTAAGCCTCCGCCTGCATACTCTTTCTCCACTGATGTTAGACAAAAAGCGTCAGTAGTGCGCCACTGAAACTCGACACTTAGCTTTACAAGACTGCTTTACAGTGATCTTGCCTTCAAAGAGATGTGGTTTCTAAAATAAGCTTCATTATCCTCAGTGGTCATCTGGCTACTCTCTAACCAGTTGCACGTGAATGATATGGGCTAGCACTAAGCAAAGCCTGCATGTTCATGAATCATATTACATTATCTTTACAGAGGTATTGCTAGCTCTTCTAGCACCATGGGTATTCCCTTATATGGTGCCCTCCCACACAATTTTACATTGAGTACCAAAAGAAAAAAATAAGTCCTCTTGTACTTGAGGACCAGAAAGAACCATTCTAAAGTTTCTTTCTCTTCTTTAAACTGCTATAGCAAACCACTTACTACAACTGCAAAAAAATGGATTGTTACTGTAAATGTGAACCCTTAATGTTTTGGCCTTGACTTAAAATGCTTTATCAACACTCATTTCTAAGTGCTTGTAATACAATAAACCACACGTGGAGCACTAAAGCACTTTTACAAATACTTTACTGACATTCAGAAACTGAATGCAGGTAATGAAGATGAATCTTTGATAGCTGTCACCTTCACCCCCACCTTACCTATGCCTCTGATGTTTCCTTGATGCTGAAGATAATAATAAGCATAGCTAGTCTGCTCTCTGAATTTAGCATTCAAGCTCTCTAACCTCTGTTTTCCTGTTTTCTTAATCATTTGTTCTCCACTGCCCCATGCTGTCCTGAATATTTCTGTGAATTCTTTCTCCACCGCATATTCTGGTAGTCCATTTCATGGGTCATTGACCCTTTTTGTGAATAACTGCTTTTGCAGGTCAGACGTCTACCTATCCCCTCCTTAGTTTGCCTCCTTCCACTTCTGTCCTTCCTGCTCAGGACAGCTTCTTCACATTTTACTAACATGATGATGTGTACCAGTCTTAATGATAAGACTCTACCATTGAATGAAAAAATTATATCCACAGCCTGGCAGTAAATCCAAAACAAAACAAGGTGGATGTAGGCAGGTGACGGTTTCTGCAACAGTGATCTATTAAAACATTTACTGTTATGGCAATGAGAAGTCATCTGTCTTCTAGGTATGTTTGCAAGGAAGGAATCCTAGAGCAGATTTTTTTTTACTATCAGTTTTGAAAGGAGGCAAATAGATCTATTTCAGATGTTCCCAATAGTTTGATCAATTACTGTAAAGCCCTGGAGCAATCTCCACTCATTTGGATCTGCCCTGAACCTGATCATCTTGTCTACTATATTTTGCTCTGACACAATATAAAGAAGCTTGATTTTTCAGAATCTCGAAATTCTTATTGTTGAGACAGTATGATGAACTTTAAACTCAAACTTCAAAAACAACAAAAATCTACCTCTTTTCTACATTTTTGCAGGGAGGGAAAACCCCTTTGCACCCTTAGTGTGGGGGATTGCTCCCCTACACCACCTGCATATTATATATACCAACTCCAAGATCACACTACAGTGGGGAAAAGGAGAAATTCCCTGATCTGCACTGTACCACAATCTCCATTCAAAAGCTTCAGGTTTTCAGATGCTCAATCATATCATCTAACAATAGTAATTTTGAGTTTCTGAAACGAGCTTCTGATAGAGACCTATATCTATCTATCTATATCTATATATATCTGTATATCTATCTATATAATATATATATATATATATATATATATATATATATATATGTGTGTGTGTGTGTGTGTGTGTGTGTGTGTGTGTGCATGATATATTTGTAGCAGGGCTGCAAAGAGAGTAAAATCTGTTGATTTCTTGTTTATGTTAGACATCACTGTAGCACTGTTTGTGATAACTTGAAGAGGTCCTGGAAACTAGAAATATTTAATGGCTTTCAAAGAAATGATTACTGCACTGGTTTGACATGGATGCTGTTTTGTTCTCCCAGCTTGTTCCACAGGCCTTGCATTTTCACTTCTTTAAAAATAGCCTCCCAAGCAAAGCCTAGTCAAAGTCTGAAGCATTTGTAGTAACAGACTGAAGAGGAGGTGGAGTGAAGAAGGAGAGACCTGGACTGAGTGACAGCTGGTAAACCCACCACACTACCTCTCGTTTCACAAAACCCAGCAATGGAATCTGAAAAGATGAGGATTGTTGAAGCTGGGAACAGATTGACCAGAGGTACCACTGAAGTTTGTTCATGTGAAGTCTTACTAAGGGAATCAACATATTCAAAGTAGCAATGTATCCAAGAATCCTGAGGATTTCCTTTGCAGGTGCCAGAGATTCATTGTAAAAGATCCGGAAGATTTCTTCATACAATTCAACTTTGTCCAGTGGAAAGAAAAGCTCATCCTATGTAAGTATCCAGAATACATGCAGGGGATGAGAGATGATTTCTGTAATTCAGCTGTAACCCAAGATTGAGCACAATTTTCTTGACACATGTCAGAGAATCCTGACCACTGCAAAAATAAATTACAAATATAAGACAATCATCCACATATGGAAAGATGTGGATGCCTTAAACTTTACGGAAAAATAAATTACAAATATAAGACAATCATCCACATATGGAAAGATGTGGATGCCTTAAACTTTACAGCAAGCAATTGCTAAAGCCATGTACTTTGTAAATACCCTTGGTGGAATAGAAAGATCAAAGGGTAAAACAGAGAACTGATAGTTTAAGCCAGACATAGAAAATCTTAAAAAAAGTCTGAAATCTTTGCTAGTAAGTGTATTATGGTAAGCATCTTTCAGGTTTAATGTTACCAGGAATGTAAAGGAGTGACAGGTAACAGGTTTTGAAGAAATTACATTTTGAAATTTGGGACGTTATAAAAATTATGTCATAAGGATAGGTCTAAGAATAGTTTCCAAGTTCTTTCTTTCTTTGGCACCAGAAATATCCTTGAGTAAAAACATTTGCCAATCTGATCTGATGGCACTAGTTATATGACCTCATGAGACAAATCCCCTGAAAAGGTGGGATGGACTCTCACGGCCATTTGTACCCTTTCTGGATGCTTTCCAGGACCCATTTATCTAATATAATATGATGCCACTGGGGAGGATGCAGACCTAGACTGAGCAAAGGATTGCCGGGGTTTGTGGCTGGAGGGGGGTCACAAATAGGTCAGAAGTCATTCTAACTTTTTGGAATCCCCTTGGTTCTGTCAGATATTACTTTTCTGTTTGGAGCCTCATTGTCATTGCATTTTAAAATCCTGTTTGCTATTACCTTGCTGTTTAAATTGCTTTTTGAAAAATAATGCTGATTTAGAAAGAAAAGTTTTATTTTTTCTCATAATCAACCTTGTAGTAGCAGCTCTGGAGATAGCATCATAGCACACTATAACGTTGTTGATGGAATGAGAAGCAGAAACAACTCAAAGAATTCCTTACATCAAAAATGGGAGGTTAACAGGTTTTTTTCATGTTCTCAAAGAAAACCAGTAAAAAATTTAACATGTGAGCCTGAACATTCAAAATACTGCATTTTGAGGTAGCAGAAGAAAAAATATTCTTTTCCCCAAATCTATCAAAAGCTTTCCCGCCCTTGTCATAGGGAAAGGGATTAGCATCAGCAGTAGAAGGTTTTAGGTAAAGAAATAACTGCAGGGTCTGCCTTATGATTAGAAAACAGATATCATAGGTCTGAGGTTCTTTGTATAACCTGCCAGACTTTTAGGAGCAGAAGGCTGACTATCAGGCATGCTGAAAGCTGTTAATAAAAATCCTGTAATGCTGATGAAACAGGAGGGACAGCTGCAGGCTGTGGAATATTCAATTCTAACAAATCATAATACTTTTGCTAGGAATACGGATTTAATTATTTTGCCACTAAAATACCTTTTTCATCTTAGCTAAGGTCTCAGAAAAATATAGCTCTTCTAGAGGATAAATCTGAAATAATATTTCCTGATCAGGATCTTCAGCTTTTGGAGAAATCACTGAATAACCTCTCCCATAGCTCCAAACCCTATTCTACTGACTGACAATCAGGGTCAGACTGAGAGGGAAATCATTTACTTTTTTTTCTATTTGAAGCAAGTGAAGAAAGAGAATTTGAAATATTAAAAGCAGAAATTAATTTCTTAACAAATCCTAGTAAGTCTTGCCTGTCTATAGTAATAGAAAAAGTATAAGTGACATTCTTAATTTGTTTTGTTTTCTGCTCCTGTGGAACTACCTGAGAAAATAATGGTTCCCAAAGACATGCATCTGGAGCATTTCTCCCCAGGCCTCCACTGAAAACAGGCTCTGTGGAACCTAGTTGGACTTTCCCGGTCAACAAATGTTAAATAAATAAATAAAATAAAAAATAAATAAATACTGACTCATTGCAGAGACGTTATCCTAGGTATCCTGGCCTGACTACATAAGGTAAACCTTCACTGTCTGTTTCCCCTGAGACTAATGTGTGCTTATTCTTGCCTAGAAAGGCCAACCCTCTAGCCACAGAGGACATGTCTAATTCCTGGTCCTTAGAGTCTTCCCAAGGCTACATCAAAGGGACTATGAGACCATGATGAGTGGTCTGAGTAACCAAGCCTGGACACAGCAGAGTCACTCATTGACAGCTAGACAATGAAGTGGATGACATGATACCCAAACACTCCATATCAAATTTCTTCTTGCAGACAAGGGAAGGAAGAACCAAACAGACTGGTAACTGCTGTATGGTCTAACAAAAAATAAAGCCTGAAATGTTGGTAGCTCAGACTGAAAGAAATGGTAAATGTCCTGACAGAAAAAATGGTTCTCAAATGAGAGTCTCTTAAAGCATTAACATCCTACCATTAACACACAAAATCTACATGAAAATGTAGAAAAACAGTCAAAAACAGATTTTGCAGTAGTCATATGTAAGCATATACTGAGTAAACCTCCCCCACAAGTAGTGACAGTCAGGAGCAGCCTTAGATCAACTGGTCCCCTAGGCAAAAGGGCTCCATGGCACCCCCCACCACACCACCTGGTGCCCCCATCCTGTTCTACCTACATCATATAAATACTGGAAAAGCATCCCTGCTAGAACAATGCACTAGGCAGCCACCTAGTTGGCCTATGCCTAAAACCAGCTATGGTGACAGTCTATAAGAATTTTCTTAGCAATAAATAATTATTTTTACAATAAAAATGTTTCTTTCAGAGAAATTATTTGTGGAAGGTTTTCTCAAAGCAAGGTACTTATTTGCTCAACCAGCCTTCTGTTCCACAATCCCACAGAGGAAGTGCACTTCAGCGGCAAGAAAGTTCTGAAGCTTTTGGCACTCAAACTGACTTTTTACGTAGCTCTGCATGAGCCCCTGACAGGACAAATAAAAGATATGCATGGAAAAGCTGGTTTGTGGTCATATCCCTGGCAGAAAATAACCAGATTAGCTTAGTGTAGTACAACAGCGGTATAATGTAGAACATAAAATAGTTACCAGTCACTGAATGGGTTATATTTCTTTCTTCAGTAGTGGCACACTGACTTCTAAATCTCACCTTCCATGCCTCCAAGCTCTACTTCTGCTCATATTTCCTCTTAAAATGTTCTTAAGTCTGTAAACCCAGGCTCAGTCTTGCCAGTACTAGATGAACATTCTCTTAAATGTGTCCCTGCAGTGTAAAATGTACTTGCAAGCATATCTTATGTTGCCTTAGAAGAAAATTTATATCTGACTCGAATAGAATTCTGCAAGTGCTTCAAGTTGAATATCTATTCCATTTTTCTCTGCACAATTGTATTTCTTTTTAATATCAATGAAGTTGATTGTCTGACTGTTAAATTTGATTTATTTTTGCATTCATGTTTGTGGATACATAAGGTCTGGAAACTGCTAGTTTTGAAAGGGTTTGTGGAATGTTTTGCAGGATGGCGCAGTGGTGCAGTGGTAGCATTGTCACCTTACAGTAAGAGCTTCTGTGGTTCAATTCTTGGCTGCAGTGCCTTCTGTGCAGACTCTGTATTGTCCTTTTTCATGTGGGTTTCCTCCCACGTTACAAAGAGATGCAGCTAGAGTGTTTCTCCCTGGGCCTCAGCTGAAAAGTGGCTCTGAACCAAGTTGGACTTTACCAATAAATGTAAAATAAATTTATATAGAGACCCTGTTTATGCTGTTCTGTGGGATTTCCAGTTAAACATGACTATTTTACATATGTAAATTACTAACCTTGTTATTAATGCAGATTATGATGTCTGCATATCATGATTGTTCTTTAAATGTTAGCAAGTATCTTTCACCTGTAATATAATTTTGCTGTGTATTGTTTCTTCTTGTTCCATTTTTCTATTACAAAATACTATGGTAGGGGCTCTTATTCAACTTTAACTGAGAAGGTAACAATTTATGGTGACCTCCCTATACTTTTTATTGAGGCTATTTAAAATACTTTGGAGAAATGTGGAAAGACCTGAACTGTTAGTAACAAGTTTTTCATCAAAATGGAAAGAGAAATATTTCAATTCTGCTAAAATATTTAAGCTGCACTTATAATGACCTGTGGATGAATACTTCATTGTATTTTTTTCTATTGTTTAGCCCAAAAAGTTATATCTTTGCATTTTTTAGTTTGTTCTGGGACCATAGCCTTGAAGCTTAATTTGCAGTTGTGAGGATATTGTGATAAGAGACTTAGGGACACAGGTGGACAGTGGTCTCACCTTCAGTAACCACATCGCCACAACAGTCAGGAAATCCTTCTATGTGGCACACCTAATCACTAAGGGCTTTTCATCAAGAAAAAAGGAGGTCATTGTCCCACTGTACTCATCCCTCATTAGACCCATTATAGAATACAATGCCCCATTTGGTATGTACATCTCAAGTCATCTGCAACAACTGGAAAGGCCGCAGAAATACCTCACTAAAAGAATCACAGGCCTAAAGCAGATGCCCTATGCTGCCGTCTTAAAAAACTACAGCTATACTCTGTCGCATATCGTCTACTCTGAGGCGATCTCTGCTTAACATACAAGGCCATGTCAAAACCAGAGCTGTTGCACATGCTACACTTAAAGAAATCCCAATCCCTCAGAGCCACACGCTCCAGGGATCTAAACCTTGTCATCACAATAAACAAAACATGCTGGAGGGATAGGTTCCTGACCCAGAGACTCCCCAGACTCTGGAATAGACTGCCCATACATGTCAAGCAGAGTGCCTCTTTGGCCCTCTTCAAAAGGAACCTTGATGATTGGATGGGAGATAGGAAATTCACCCCGGAGATCACGTCAGTTGCCCTGCTAGACAGGGGTCCAGGAAAGTAAATAGTGTGGGAAGAAATAGCCAGGGAATTGTTATGGCTAGGCTTGTATAGGCCCTAGGGCCGATAGCCTAGTACCAACCTATGAACCTGTTCTACATCATACTGCACTTCTATTTCCATAAGTAGAATCACTTGTAAAAGCTGTTCGTTTGCATTTTAAACCCCGTTGGGACTTAATCTTGTAGTTTCATTCAAAATTATGGCAGAACTATGTACCTCTACTAGATCTGAGTCCTATTTACTCATCTATTACTGTATTTTTCCATAAACAGTGATAGTGATACATTTCTGGATAGTCTGGCATCTTAAACTGTAGTAAAACTCTAATAGTGAAAGTATTGTTTATGTCTGCACCAGGATTTGTGCTTCAGTGCTTTTACAGTGTTGATATTCCAGTTTTGCTTTCATAGTTTTATATTCTGCTTATCATTTACCTGCATAAAGTTGCATTTTAACACCTTCTGTTCCCCTGTTGTTTGTGTCTGCCCCATCCCCCACTGAGACATTAAGCTACATTTTGTGAAAAGCTCCAGTATTGGCTTTATTTGATTGGCTCCCTCTCTAGTCAGCCTGCTATACCCAGCACAGAGCTACTCTCACCCAGGTTCTTTTATGCAACACTCGGAGTGGTGTGGAAAGCCGTGAACTCAGAGGTACAAGTTTTTCATCAAAAAAGGAAAAGGAATTATTTAAATTCTGCTTAAATATTTAATTCATTGCAACCAAGTGCACCTCCAGACATATTTGAAGTTACCTCCTACTGCATCTCTAGGCATCAAATATTGTTTGTTCATATTTGCATTAATAATTCCAAAACCATGCCACATACAAGGTATCAGATTATTTTATTTTTAGCATGCATTATGGCAAACTGAATTGTATTGACATTTGACCTCTGACTAATGCAGCTAAAGAGATATTGAATATTATTTGTATACTGTTTATTTGTATTGCAATAATTTTTATATTTCTCTAAATATCTCAACACTTGGGTAACATAGACAGAACTACATAATCTGTTTATACATTACAGAATTAATATTCACTGCCTTTATTTTGGCTTATAAAATCCAATTGAAAGCATCAAACTGAATGAACGCCACTAATGTAAAGATTCATTTATCCTGAATAGTTTACCATTTACAGTTTTCCTTTAGCACTTATGGTTCCAGAGATATGAATATTTGTTTGAACTGTAAGGTTATAACTTCATTTTTAATGGCTGAAGCCACATTCAGTGGAGATTACAGGTACACACTCAAAATTACTGCACAGGAGGGAGCTTCTAACTAACCAAGTTCACAGTTGCAGCCTGGATAATTAGATCATCAATAAAATAGCCCTAAAAGTTTATTTACTAGTCAGGGATCTTGGAACTTATAGATAGTAATCTATCCTTCCAGCAACATTTGTCCAAGGTAGTAAGAAAATTCTTCTATGTTGCTCAACTTATAAGTAAGGGCATGGTATCTAGGTCTAGCGAGGTCATTGTACCACTGTACTCTACCCTTATCATACCCATCATAGAATATAATGCCCCACTAACCATACACTTGCAACAACTGGGATTTCCACAAAGTTTCCTTACAAAAAAAATAAAAAAGAATGCAGGAAGTAAACAGAGTGTCCTCTTCTGATTGCCTCAATGCCCTGTGTCTTTATTCAGTATCATATAGACTTCTGAAGGCTGATCTTTCCCTGACATACAAGTCATCCCTGGACCTTGTATTGATGAACCTTTTGCACATCTGCAAAACAAACAGCATCAGAACTACTAGATTAAAAGACCTAAACATTGTGTGCAAAATCTTCGAAACAATAAAGAATTACACATGTACATCAGTACTGTCGCAGACGTATAGACCAAACTTATAGAGATTCAAATACACAAAGTATGAGTGCAGTTAACAATTAGCTAAATACAACTAGTTGGCCTAAGAAAATGCAACAAACATACGACATCTTGTAGGTTTTTTTTTTTTTTTTTATGTTTAGGGTAATTGTCTGCAGAAGCAGGATAAGGAAATAGGGGTATGGTTACCCAAGACGTAATATTAACAGAGATAGTGGAGGAAGAGAAGATGGGGCCAAGATAGGTCAGGTTGGGGTGAGACAGGGGCAAGACCATGTTTTGAGCATGTATTTTTTTAGCCTTTTATTGAAACAGAGGCTAATTATGGTGGCTCTTAGGTCAGGGGGAAGTTTATTCCAGGTGTTGGCAATTGAATGACTATAAAGAAGCTTCCCAGTATGTTTAATGAGTTTATAAACTTCCAGGAGATGTTAGTCTGAGCTATGGAGACAACATTTGAGGGTGTATGGGGAGATTTAATGTAGAAAGGGCAAGGCAGTGAGAGGGATTTGCGAGAATGAAGTAAGTGAAGTGGAGTTGTGGGAGTAGGAATTAGTTTTGAGTTTTTGGCCATTGAAGATCTTGTAGGGCAGTACAGTGTTGAGAGGGGTAAGGGAGATTTGCAGCAGATTTAGTTATTTTATTGTAGGTTGATTCTAGTTTGACTAGGAGGTTGGTTTGTAGGTTAGTGAGAAAAGGTGTGGCGTAGAAGATAGTAGGTAATAGAAAAGCTTGTGCCAGAGGTCGTTTTATTTCCTTAGTTCGGTATTTTTTATTTCTATGTAGAGGGCCTAGTTTTTGATGTGTTTTTTGATGGCTTGTAAAATGTGGATGTCAAACTTAAGTTGGTCATCAATAACAACACCAAGGAGTTTAGTATGGGTTTTGACTGAGATGGCAGTATTGTTGAGAGAGGTGATTGAGAAGGTGGTTTTGCAATGTTGTAGGTTTTTAGGGAGGAAGAGCAGTAGTTTAGTTTTTTGGGGGATTAAGGAGGAGTTCATTGCTAGTTAGCCATTTTTCCATGGACAGAAGTGAGCCTTGGGTAAGAGATAGAAGGTGGAGAACGTTATCAAAACAGGATATGATGGTGGAATCATCATCATACTGGATAAGAGAGGAGAAAGGGCAAGCAGAGTGAGGATTATTTGTGAAAATCTTAAAGAGCAGGGAGCCTAGTACTGAACCTTGGGGAACACCTGTATGAACAGTAAGGAAGGGTGAAGAGGCTGATTGATGGCCACCTGACAGACTGGAGTCTATCAGAGAGTTAGCTAGTAAACCAGAGTATAGCAGATTGTGAGAGATTCAGGTCTTTAAGTTTAGATATAAGCAGTGTGTGGGATACAGTGTCAAAAGCTTTGGATAAATCAAGGAAGAGACTAGAGACTAATTTGTTTTCATCACGAACTTTGGCAATGATATGAGTGAAATTTATGAGAGCAGTGATGGCACTGTGATGGGGCAGAAACCATTTTTTGCTGGTGTTAGGAGATTATTCTGTATAAGGTGCTCAAGGATTTGTTTGTGAATACATTTTTCCATAATTTTGGAGAGGGGAGATAGGATAGCAATGGGGCGATAACTGGAAAAGTTGGTAGAATTCCCTCCTTTATGGAGAGGAATGACATAGAATTTTTTCCATAGTTTGGGCACGGTGTTTTCAAGGATAGATCAATTGATAAGTATAGAAACGGGGTAGGCAATGGCACTGGAGGCAATTTTTAGAAATTGGGGTGGTAAATTGTTGGCAGAAGGGGAGCATGGTTTAAGTTTAGAGAAGAGAAATCTGATGTAAGCAGTGGGGGCAGAAAGAGAAAGTGGGGGTAGGTGAGGTAGGGAGGGTATCACTAGAAGACAGATTTGTGTGCTTATTTTTAGTAAGATTTTTAATGGATTTGATGAAGAAAGAATTTAGAAGAGTAGCAGTACCAAGGTCAGAGCTATTTGGACAGGGACTAGGTGTGGAAGGTTTGCCTGGATAAAGGATTTTGTTAATATTATTCCATAAATAAATAAATAAAATAGTCTGGTTTAGTGTGGATTCTGTAGTGTTTTCTGATAGTATTGGTTTTTGTCATTGTCAATGTATTTTTTGGTATGGTTCCTGAGTTTTCTGTAATCTCATAGATGGACTGGGAGATTTGTTTTTTCCATATCCTCCAGGCTCTATCTCCCTCTAACATAAGGTTATGCTGCATTGTGTTAGCCAAAGAGAAACATTTGATTTTAGTCTAATTTTTCTGATGGGGGCCAGAGAGTTTAGGGTATTAAGGAAGATTTCATTAAATTTGGAGACGGCCTCATCTAAAAGAAGGTTAAATAAGAAGGACCGGTTGAAAGAGGAAAGTATATTACTGAAGATGGCAGGGTTGAAGTTGGAGAGTTTGCAACAGTCTTTAAAATGGAGGATTCTATGAAGCTGGGGGGAGTGTCGGTGAACAAGGGTGGGGAGATGATCACTGAGAGAGTCAGGAAGAGTACATGGATTGTGACAGAGGTTAGGGTTAGAAGTTAGAACCCAATCAAGGATTGTACTATTGTTGGCTTGTTTGTTGTATCGTGTGGGAGTAGAGATAAGCTGAGAGAAACCATAGAGGTTACTAACAGGTATTGGGTGAGGCGGAGTTAATGGTGGACCAGTTGATGTTAATATCTCCCAGGATAATGGTCTATAATAATTATTTTAATAATTATAAATAATTATTTTTTTAAATAGAAGAGATCAAATTTCTAATGTGAGACAGGAGTGAATTATGTTGTGAAAGTATGACGACAGAAAACTCTTGTTCTGTAACTGCAGTTATGAATGGTGGTCATACAGATTTGAGTGGTCCCATACTAGAGAGTCTAAAAGAATAGTGGTAAGTGAAAATCTTCATTTTGTATTCTAAATGAGAGCAAAAGCTATATTGCAGGATTTTGTAAGAGACAAAAGTATCAACGTGGTTCTTTCTTTGATATTTAGGCAAACAATATTTTGAAGTGATGTACACTGTTGTTCCCTGTTATGCCCTAATATGATAAAGTAGGCTAGCCTACTTAAGACAGCCCACATTAGTTAGTTATTACACAATTTCATAAGAGCTTAAGTAGGCCATAATCTTGTTCTGGGATAGGTCCATTTTTAATGATGGCAGACTGGGAGTCTTGAGCTGTTGGTGATATTATAAGTGGATATGCGTTTGGCTAGTGTATCGTTAGTGTTGCATTCTTTTTCTGACATTTGAAGTTTACTATTGTACCTAGCCAAGCCTAAGTATTTATAATAGTATATTATGTGCATTTTATAATGATAAGTTTATATCTAGATATCTTTTGAATGGGTAGGTATCTCTGCATTCAATCAAGATAATATACTTTGAGTTACACTTTAATGAAAATCCAGTTCTAAAAAGCATAATGTATAAATCCTAAAAATATATATTTTTCTGCAGGAGGCAAGCCCCACCTGTAGCCCCCATATGGGGGGGGGGCTTTAGTCTACACCCTTCCTACATTTTATAGACCAACTCCACAGTTACAATAGTAGAGAAAAGATGGAAAAATATCCCAAATGTGCACTGCCATCAAGCACAATACAACACACTTTGGCTAACTAAACCTGAACATTTATCTTTTGGAAAAGATATTTCGGAGTGAATGAAATTAGTGAAGCGTGAGTAGGCCAATGGGTTCTGAAGGCCATATTTTTTCTTTTTTCCCCTAAGTTGATTCTAAGTTAGTTTACATTTAGTCAGTAACAATTTTGTTAAGCTCATCTAATAATTGTTTTTATATTGTAAAAGAATTATATATATTTTTTCTTTTTGCTTGATCTGAGCATAAACAGTCTTGTTTTGTGCATGCAAAGATAGTCAGTCCGGGTATATATCTCTGCGTTTTTTATCTGATGTTTAATAATTTATTATTTGCATGTCCGTGTGTCTACTGAAAAGACATTTTAAACCATGAATCCATCACCAATATATAGCTGGGAAATGTATCTAATTGAGTTATTTGCCATCTATAATGCTATATTTAGAATTAGTTGTGGCTAAAAGAGAGGTGAAAGTATTGTAATATTACCTCAAGCCTTATGTTTTATTGTTTTATTTATGTACATAAAATATTTTTATTTTTTTTAGATTAATCTTCGTGTTTTTGCTAGAAGTTTTTTTATTTACTAAAAATAAAAGTAGTTAGTAGGAAGGAAACATTTAGGAATGGGTGTTAAGAATATTTTCCAGTCATAAGAAACTGAGCTATGAGAACATCATAGGAGGCTTATGACTGGATGAATGGTAAATGGAGCAGTTTTCTGTTGAAAATACAACTGAAGTTCAGTTTCTTAACAAGGAAAAATATCTGGTAGTATATTTAGTAATACAGTATATATACTGAGAAAATGGTGACTTCTCAGAAATAAAATGCTAAGAAAACATTCTCAATGAATCTGGAATGGTAAAATTTGGATATGATCTGTCTTGGATGTAGGTATTTTTTGAGTGAAGTCCATGGTATATGGCAAGTAAGTGTGAGTTATGATACACAAGACTGAAAAGTTGAAGAAGTTCATAAGATAAGTTGAAGACAGTCTTACAGCAGGAAGTTTATTTATTTATTTTATTTTATTTCATTTGTTTACCATGGCAGTACACAGATCACAGTAAACCATTTGCAGGCATATCCTGGGTGAAGAAATTAAAAAAATAAATAATAACAGAACATTTTCAAAGTAATCACATACGGTACTTAATGCCATACACAGCTGACACACTATTAAAGTATTTATCAAAGCTTGTTGGTATCTGAGTGTAATGGATGCATTATGGTTTTCAGTATATAAGTATTGTGTATTTGTTTTGTTAATCAGAAAATGTTTGTCTTCATACAGTTTTAACATTTTTTATTACTGTAGTACTTAAAATCTATAAGTACTCTGCATGGCTTAAATGTTGTTTTGATTTTTAGCATGTTGGCAAGGCTTTGTGTCAGTTCTTCAGTAAAGATTTTCATATTAGTAGTATTTGTGTCCACTATATATTATTATTCAAATTAAATATAGATTTTTTTTTAGGGTTCAAGATGGTTATTGTTAGAGACAGAGTACGCTTGTTTTTTGCCTTGATAGTTATAAACAGTAACCAATATACACTATAAAGACTAAGTGAAATTCACTTTTTATTATGGCAAAAAAATGGAATTTTGTAAAAGTGGATATCATTTTTGTTTCCGAATGTCATAAGGAAGTGTCAGACCTTTTTTGTATGAATTATTCAAGATATTACTAATTTAGTCATCTAGGAATGAATACCAAACAGTGCTTAAACTGAGACTTGTGGGCTTTCCTGTTCATTGTGTAAGACTGCAAAAAGATAGATGGTTTATTTCTTTTTGATTTGTGTTGGCCCACGAAATTTAAGATTGGATGCCCTGAATAACTGGGTATATGAGTCAAGGGATTAGTTTCACTGCCTCATGGATTCTGCTGGAGGTATACACATGAATCCCAAGTAGACTGCAGTTTTAATGTTCAAGGAAACCTTTAGTACCATCCATCTGAGAGAGTCTTCATCAGTACTCTGTTTATTGTCATATTATACTATGACTTTCTGTAGGAGCATTACACCACTTCCACTCCAGTTTCTTGGCTAGTTACTGTTGAGTGAACTACTTGTATATCCCAGTTTAAGGCAGGTTTCAGATATAGCTAAGTAGTTTAGATTTTCAGAAACTAGCTATTCATCAAGAAATTCTAGTTTTACTTTTTCTAAAATGTAAACAACATATTTTGAGAGGCTTGATGGTATATGTGGAATCCTTATGTACATTTTCTGAGAGATGATAACAATGTTCATGTTTCTTGTTAGTAATGAGGGTTAATTAAGCCAGAGTTACTGTTAAGGGAGCCAGGGTTTGCTTCTGTGTCACTAGATCAAGCATGGGCTAGACATGAGAAAGATAATTTTATGAATGTTAGGCTTGAAATTACTGTATATGGTAACTATGTTGTTGAATAGTGTGAGTGATGTCTGAAATGGATGAAGGAGCAGGAAGGGAGATAATCTGGAATTGTTTTGTCTAATACTGAATATGTTTTGTATTTGGTGGCCATTACAGACTGTGAATTTTCTGAAGGGACAGCATCTTATTAGCCAAGGAAAACATTTATAGGAGGTACTATGTAAAGTAATATATATGGGTTAATTTTTTGAGAGCAATTGAGTCAGATAAGATTAGATTTGAAGGTTGTCTAGCAACATCGTGGACAATTTGGGTTTACATCGGTTACATTATTTCTATTGAGACACAAGCACACACACACACACACACACACACACACACACACACACACACACACACACTCACACACACACACACACACATATATATATATATATATATATATATATATATATGGGTTCTGTTCAGAAGCTCGAAATACTGAAATCTTGAATTTCAGTATTTAGAGCCCAAGAAGCCGAATCCACATAATAGCGAAAGTTTAGAAGCACAAAATTCAAAACCTTGAATACTGGAGATATTACCGGAGGTACTGTTCACCTTAGAGAAGTGATGAGCATTTATTGTGATGTATCAGGTAACATGCCCTGAGGTATGATCAGCTTCACCTGGGGTATTTTAATGGTTTAAGGGGATTAATATACTTTCTAAGCTAAGATGGACTAAGAAAAGTAAAGGGAGGTACCTCTTATACCACCTGTTTTTCCTGTTTGAAAACAACATAGATGTCTTATGTATGTCCAGTCTTCCTTGTAGATTTCAGATGTGTTGCAAAACCATCTAAGAACAAATGAAGGAGGCCAAAGTGACACACAGCTTTAATGCTTTTAAACACATTAAGTGCTTTTGTCCCGGTATAGTGGACTTCATCAGAATACATTTGCATGCAAACACACCTGTATATATACACTCATTAGTAATCACATGTCCAATTCAAACTTTCCAATTACACTGTGATTTTAACAATGCACCTTGATCACCTACCAAAGTACAAATTAACCCCTTCCTTCCTATAAATTGTTAAACTGCCCAGTTCAAGGCAACTAAAGTTAATTGTTAAAAACACTACCATAGTTACACTAAAAAACATCATGAAAAGTCTTGTAAGTATAAAACAGCATTAACAAATAATAAATATTATTATTTTTATTTTCACATAAAATTATAAAAATGGTCATAAATGTTCACACAAAGAAGCTAGCCTTCAATTTCAACATGCTACTCAGAGAGACATGCTCATTTAACCCAGGGGGTTCAGTAGCATTAGTATGCAAAATCCATTGCAAATCTAACACCACGATGTAATTGAAAAGTTTCAATTGGACATGTGATTACTGATGAATATATATACAGGTGTGTTTATAAAAGTATTCTAATGTTACGTTAAAGCTTGTAGTTTGCTGTGTGTCACTTTGGCCTCCTTCATTTGTTCTTAGTAGATTTCAGACATCGTATAACTAGATGATAAATTTCCCACAGTCTAGATAATATATTAACAATCTCCATAGTATCCCATAAGCTTATAAAGTAAAAGCCATGAAGTAATAAAGTGGATGGTAAAATTATGAAAATATATATGCATTCTACAAGATCCTTTAAATCTGCTATGTACAGTTTTTGAGGGGCCTAAGTATATATTTCACCAGTATTTTTGGGCTTATATGACTCAGGAGGAACTAGTACCTTTAGATGACTCCCACAATGAACCCGTTCGTAAACCCTGTTGTAGCTTTGTATTCTTGTGGATAGTCTTCTGTTTTTATTCTACAAGCAGGCTGCTGGTGAAATTGTATTGATTGTACAGCTAAAGTAGAACATTTTCTCCTGTTTTGAATTAACAGTATTCTTGGTGGAATAAGGAGTCTATTTAAATACTGTAACTTTGAAGTAATAATGCAAGTAGTTTTAGACACTTAAATATTATTTAGTACAACCGCTCCACCTATTTTTTTCCCTGAAACATAAAGACAATAATGTTGCATTTTTTCATGGCCGTTTCAACAAATCACTAACAACTATAAACACTCTCATCCTCTGTTGTAAGATCGATTACACTATATTATATACCACAGCTGTGATTAAAATGAAAATGTGTTTATTCTATCAGTGATACAATTGAAAATGGAAATATGATTTTATTCTAAATATTTGTGTTTCATCTTTCTGTGTCCTATCTTTTAACAGATTAGCCTACCCCATGCCTTCTTGAAAGACACTGTAGACTCACAGTCCACAACATGCTCAAGTATCTTGGTAGCTTTTTTTTCCATCCCCTAACACAGCAAGTACGTTGTAGTATCTTGGTTAAAAGTTATGATTGTAATCTGATAGCCCTACCCTGCTTCCTGTTCCATCTTTCTTCATGAGCCATACCCTTTTGCAATGTCTCCTAATTGTTTTGTGCGCCCATTTTACATATCCCCATTATCATCTCTCCTCAAGAGAGAATAGAAATAACTCTTGGAGCCTTTCCTCTTACCACATGCCCTCCCTTCTCTTTATTACCCTAACAGGCATTTTCTGTACCTCCTTGCCTATCCTTATTCTAGTATGGCAATAAGAACTGAACACAGAACTCTACCTGAGACCATACCAGAGATTAGAAGAGGGCTGATAAAATATGTTTGTTTATGGAGTACTGCCCTCTAAGGATATAGTCTTCTTACTGGCTTTCACTACAACTTTCTTAGTTTGCTCCTGGTAGGTAATTTCTACTGCCACTACCACACTAATGTCGTTTTTCTGATATCAGCATTTTATTGTTATTTCTGATACAAATTACTACACTTTAGTAATATTCAGGGAATCACTTATCTATATAAATTAGAGCATCTGACTCTGATAATTAACATGGCAAAAAGACAATGGTCACACAGTCAAGTCAATGTGAGTGACTGCATTGCAGGTAAGTTGAGTAAAGTTCAACAGGCATGTAGTACTGAGAGCAGTTTGTGGTTGTGTGTGTGTGTGTGTGTGTGTGTGTATGTGTGTGTGTGTGTGTGTGTGTGTGTGTGTGTGTGTGTGTGTGTGTGTGTGTGTGTGTGTGTGTGTGTGTGTTTGTGTCTATATGTGTCTGCCTAGGTGGTTGTTGTAGGGGGTTGGCAAGGTATTCAAAGTGTAGATATGTGTGTGCATGTGAAATGGTGAGTCTTTCTGTCTATGAGTTCATTCAAGTGTATGTTGGGGTGTGTGAGTTGTTGACTGATGGTGTGTGTGTGTGTGTGTGTGTGTGTGTGTGTGTGTGTGTGTGTGTGTGTGTGTGTGTGTGTGTGTGTGTGTGTGTGTGTATGTGTGTGTGTGTGTGTGTGTGTGTGTGTGTGTGTGTGTGTGTGTGTGTGTGTGTGTGTGTGTGTGTGTGAGAGCCCATGAATGTCTGCATATGTGTGTTAGGGTGAATGAGACCAATGTAATTTATGGGTCTCAAGTTATAACTTCTGCTACATTTTTTTTGCATTGACAGTACTTGTGGGTGATTCAAAGACATGTAAATTAGCTGATAATGAGGTCTTCCTCATTTCAGCTAAACATATCTCTGGGTCAATGCCCACCACTAAAATCAATGTTGCAAATAGGTGAACCACCATACTCATTGAGAGGAAGTCAGGATGATGCAATACCTTGATGATACCACAGTTTTGCACTACCTAAGGAAAAGCATCTTTTATAAATTTGAGCAATCAAGAATTAGTTAACAACCTGGAAAAATATGTTCTCAAATAACATTGGATGGCTTCAAAGCTAACCTGAAATAACATCTACAGAAACTGCATATACTTGCTTTATTGACACTGGATATGTTGCTCTAGGCTTATAAACTTACTATAATTGGAATATTTGCAAGAATTACGTATCGGTATTACTCGACTATGAGAACTCCACTCTGAAATGCTCTATATATTGTACATATTCCCACATTGCTTGAAATATTGTGAATATTGTCCTTTAGTGCTATATCTTTTCTGTATGTATTTACTTTTGAAATCCACATTTGTTATTATTTGATATATGATGCATTTTTCCTTTTGTCATTGACTTTTTCTTTTGTTATTGTATTATGCACTTTGCTTCTCTGGAGCCTAGATCATGGCAGAAAGGATCATTCCACTTACCTGGTTACTAATTTTTTACATAAATAATAAATAAAAATTGACATTTGTGTTTCAAAGTATATCAAAGTGTCCAGTTTTCACAAAATAATAAGCAATCAGTCATGCTTTATTACATCATTATACTGGCTTAGCTTAATTTGTTCCTTGATATAACTTTCAGTTTTTTTCTGTATTTTCTAAATAGAAGTGAACCTGTCTCATTCTTCTTCAGGTCTCTAGTTTTGAAATGAAATGTATAGCATACATTAAATGGAGCTGCTTTGTGTTTTTTATTTTCAGGCTGGAGGGAAGCATTACCACCCAACATGTGCCCGTTGTGTCCGCTGTCAGCAGATGTTCACAGAAGGTGAAGAAATGTACCTCACAGGTAGGAGTAATAATGTGCTCTTCAACAAAATGTACATTAAGTATGAATATTTATATTTACATCTAGTGAGCGACTCTGCATTTTAATGTACATCTAAAAAATAGGTTCTTTGCTAATTCATTTTATTTACAGCTGCGACATTCATTAATTCGTTCTTTGAGTGCCTGCTTAACCCAGTACAGGATTATGGGTGAACATGTGTCTATCCTGACACTCAGTGGCCACGAGGCATAGCACTTATCCTTAAAAGGACACTTAACTCATCACAAGAAAGGCAGACTTACACCTGGGTCACTCTGACTCACCCCTGTATACAGTTCAGAGGAGCATATGTTCACCCATGGTACATCTTTTAAATGCAGGAGGAAATGGTAGCATCCAGAAAAAAAAGCATGGACAAGGGGAGGGGAGTGTGCAGATTCTGTACAGAAGGCATCTCAATGGACAACCAAAGTGGAGAACCAATGCTGTGAGACCACAATGCAAACAGGAGTGCCACTCTGCAGCTGAAACCATTTAAGAATGTTGAGTGGATGTGGAGGAATAAGTTGGAATCATATATATGCACATAAATCATCAACTGGCTCATGTAAAATATCATTAAATTAGAAAAAAGGATATTGGAAATGCTAAAGATGAAAATTCTGTGTACAAGTCAGTTGTGACAGACATACACTATTGCATTAATTTGTGCTTGTAGATTATTAGTATGAATGCACTTAGATAAACTGAGAGCTGGAGCTAGGCCTGGTAATTTATAGGAGTCTTTTTGCTCAGTAGTGTACTTGTTATATCAAAAGGGAGCAGCAAGTGTACTCAGTGTTTTGGCTGAGTACCAGAGAATATTAACTTTAGTTTTCTCAGCATTTAGCATATTCAACTTGCCCTGTAGTCATACAGAGAGTTTATCAACTATTGTTTGAAGTTTGGTTTCAATAAAGTTGTCGAGGGGTAGATGCTAAAAATAGTAAGGCTGTTGGTATAGAGAATTATACTATCTAGCTTGAGATAAAGTGGAATGCTGTTCATGAAAAAGCACATGACCTAAAAAAGATCATTGAAGAGTTCATGCAAACATGTTAACATACCAAAAAAGAACCATTGAAAAATGTAACATGAAAAGTACTATATTACTGAGGAACCAAAACTAATTGGCAAGAAAGTTTAGTTTATTGTTTATAGTGTTAGAAGCTTTTGTAAACACAATGAATTGAGCCCCCATTAAGTTGTATTTATTGCTATTAGTTAAAATTGTATCATGAGATGTGAGTACAGCACTTTAATATGTCTTCTGTTTTCATGGTGACAGCAGTCTTAACTAGCTTGCAGTCTCAACTAGTCTGACTAGATGAGGTGGACAAGAAGTTATTCAGTATTCTGCTGGTTTGCTTCATTTGAGTAAAATTATTTCCTTTTTCTACTCTGAGAAAAGGACTGTTGAGTGACTGAGAGAGAGATTAAATGGATGGTGTATTAAGGAAATAATTGAATAATCATAGAGTGTGATAAATCATGTAAAAGTAGAGACCATCTGTATCAGGTGACCCATAGTTACTGAGTGATTTAACCAGCCTGCTAATCTATCAGTGAGGAAAAAATTTTGAAGTAGAATGGAGGAAGGTAAGTCTGTAAGAGAGGGAGAATTCAGAGTTTTTGGCTGGACAAGTTTGGGCACAGGTAGTAAACTGTTGAGCTCTTATGATCTTCCCCTGGTATTGTTGGCTGTTGGATATCTGGAGATAAGGAGCCTATCCCGGGACTAGTGGTCACCTGTGTAACTAAAGCACAACTTCCTTTCCTGCCTTCCATCCTTCTGGGAACAAACGAACCTCAAACCTGAGCCCATATCTTGTGCTATCAAGAGGCACCAACTCACTTTGAGAATTAAAAGTGGTCACCTGTGTAACTAAAGCACAACTTCCTTTCCTGCCTTCCATCCTTCTGGGAACAAAAGAACCTCAAACCTGAGCCCATATCTTGTACTATCAAGAGGCACCGACTCACTTTGAGAATTAAAAGTGGTCACCTGTGTAACTAAAGCACAACTTCCTTTCCTGCCTTCCATCCTTCTGGGAATAAAAGAACCTCAAACCTGAGCCCATATCTTGTGCTATCAAGAGGCACCGACTCACTTTGAGAATTAAAAGTGGTCACCTGTGTAACTAAAGCACAACTTCCTTTCCTGCCTTCCATCCTTCTGGGAACAAAAGAACCTCAAACCTGAGCCCATATCTTGTGCTATCAAGAGGCACCGACTCACTTTGAGAATTAAAGTATGCTACATTTTGTTGCTTGACCAGACTTACTGTTTGAGTGTATCTCGAATTAAGCACCCCTCCTGTACTTCCAGCAGCCTACAAATTCCCCTATCCACATTATATACCTCCACTTCATTTCTATCTCTATCTTCCTCAGCTATCCTTGAGTGTTAGCATACCACACTCCTTCCCCCCTCCCCTTCAGTACTTAGCCCTCTATCATACTGTCTGTCCCTGTAACCATACATCTTGCCACTAGGTAGCACCTCTACTACTGTGAATTCCCTTTCTCCCACCCTTATGCTTATCTTCTGCATTCACTAACCTTTCTTACCTGTCCTCTAACTGTAGTGTCTTCCTAAACTGCTTCTTAACCTAACCTCTCATACTCTACCTACAATCCTCCCATTCCAGCTCCTCTATATTTCTATCTCTATACATTAAATAACTCACTAGTTCATTTACTTACCTGTTTGTTTTTCCCTTTCTCTGATTGTTTCCTGCTGAACTCCTCTCTCTTGTGTCTCTCTTTTATAGCTTTGTTACCCTCTTATAGCCTACTTATACTTTCATCCTTTTACAGTGTTCTTACTACCTCCTCTAACTATTACTTTACTCTCTGACCTCTTTTGTGCTCCTCGGTTGTGTCCAACTCTGGACTTTCATTCCATTATCCCACACTACCTATTAGTCTTTCTTAAACCTATACCTCTACCTCCTTTCACCTCCCCTATCCCAAACGTAATCCCACTATCCTGTAATGGGATATTCTCTAGCTTGAAAACTCCTCCCTATGGCTTATTACTAGGGTCACTCCCCTATCTCCCTACCCCTCATCTACCTATAACTTGTAAATACAACCCCCTGCCCATTGACGCCATCTTTCTTCCCCTGGTATTGTTGGCTGTTGGATATCTGGAGATAAGGAGCCCATCCCGGGACTGTGAGTACTTGTATGCATATGCCTTTATTGTTAATTGCTTCATTTTGCGTCATTTTACAGTTGTACCTTACCTGACAGTCTTGTACGTCTTGTAGACTATCCACACTGAAAACATTTTGCATATGTTTAAACTTTGAATGTTTGTTTTTAAAAGCTCGTGTTAACGCTATTACCTATTTTCTATCACTATAACAGATTAATTTGATTTCTTTGTGTATGGGAGCGTGTTTGATTTGGATACCTCAAATTGTTAGCGTACACGGCCTGGCTTCAATGGATATATGCTACTGACTTTTCTCTTATGACATACTTTTAGTCTCGCCAAGGCCTCTGTTAATTGTTAAAGGGATATTTTCTACTGCTATTCGCAAATAATCTAGTTCCTATTGTTTCCATGTTTCCGGGATTACTTGCAATAGGGTTGGTTAACACTAACTGATTAGGGATGTAACCTGGGCGTTGATGTAATTACTTCACTACCAGTACTGATGCTACCTGAATGTTGTGTCTATAGGTTCTTCGTTAATTGTTGTATTTAGTTATACTTTGCTGCATCGCATACAACCAGTTCTTACTGGCTAAAGGTTCAGTTATACCTGAATGTGTTACATTGTTAATTGTGGAATTTAGTTATATTTTGCTGCATCGCATACAACTTGTTCCTACTGGCTAAAGGTTCTGTTATACCTGAATCTGTTACATTTGTTTTCTGTCCTTAACTCATCCTTTGCACTGTTGTAGCGGTGTGGCGTGCACATGGACGTTCCTACCCTTGGCGTCATTTACCAAGTGTGTAGCGCTACTCAAAGGCCCACACTAAACTGGAACACTAGTGCAGCTATACAGCGTCGCTGAAGGTTTAGTAGATTCTGGTCCGACTAGCGAGACCGCGAGGACCCACAATTTCTATAGCATCTCTGTAACAGCGCATTGACCTGCTCAATCGCTGAACCCCTATTGAAAATCCTGTTTTTTGTTACCAAACAGTAGCAATTCATTTACTGGGGACGCCAGATTGTAGGCATGTGTAAATTGAGCGTGGGGCAACTGGGGGCGCCATATTTTAGACCTGTGTAGAGTGAGCGTGGGGGCAAGGAATTCCTACCCCAACACTATTTAAGTGAGTTTAGCTCCTTAATCTCCTAGTCCCTGCTGATACTTAGTCTCTTTTCTCTGGAAAGTAACTTTTACTAATGGTTTACCATAGGATAGGGGATGCCAGATTCCACTAACGGCTAACAATTACAGTAGCTCACTATTACAACGAGCATTTGTCTTGAACCCTATACTTGAATGTTATCCTGTTGCAATTGTTTCTTCATGCAAAACGATATACCTGGTATTTCTCATTACTGTATGCTCTAAATCATCGTATTGTTTTCTTTATTCAATGTTTAATGTTTTGTACCCAGTATTACAGTGTTAATGTTGTTTTTACAGAAGCTTATCCACTGTTACTATTTTTTGCTGCCAGCTCATAAGCTCTATTCACTCACTATCTCTTTCCCTCATTACCTTTTAACAGAGTGGTCACCTGTGTAACTAAAGCACAACTTCCTTTCCTGCCTTCCATCCTTCTGGGAACAAAAGAACCTCAAACCTGAGCCCATATCTTGTGCTATCAAGAGGCACCGACTCACTTTGAGAATTAAAGTATGCTACATTTTGTTGCTTGACCAGACTTACTGTTTTAGTGTATCTCGAGTTAAGCACCCCTCCTGTACTTCCAGCAGCCTACAAATTCCCCTATCCACATTATATACCTCCACTTCATTTCTATCTCTATCTTCCTCAGCTATCCTTGAGTGTTAGCATACCACACTCCTTCCCCCCTCCCCTTCAGTACTTAGCCCTCTATCATACTGTCTGTCCCTGTAACCATACATCTTGCCACTAGGTGGCACCTCTACTACTGTTCTCCTGTGAATTCCTTTCTCCCACCCTTATGCTTATCTTCTGACTTCACTAACCTTTCTTACCTGTCCTCTAACTGTAGTGTCTTCCTAAACTGCTTCTTAGCCTAACCTCTCATACTCTACCTACAATCCTCCCATTCCAGCTCCTCTATATTTCTATCTCTATACATTAAATAACTCACTAGTTCATTTACTTACCTGTTTGTTTTTCCCTTTCTCTGATTGTTTCCTGCTGAACTCTTCTCTCTTGTGTCTACCGGCTCACACCGCTCCCCTCCCTGCCCCCAAATTCCACCCGCCCCTAGCACCTCTACATTTATCCCCACATAACCACACCCACCACATTCTGCAGCCAATCAGAACATACTCTTCTCCGCCTACTCCATAGTCATCCCCTCCCACTCACACCCTCTCTACTTCTAAACTCTCCCATTTTATACTGTCTTTTACTCTTCTCAACATGTACAACACTCACCCTCCTCTCCTACTACTAACTCTTCTAAATATTCTTTCCTCCACCTACCTAATAACCTACTATGAACAACCATTAAATCCTAATGTTAACATTCTACATAGACACACCCTAACTACCCCCCATCTACACTCACAACACATCTTAGTCTAACATATTGCAACACATATCTTGACTCTAAATATCATAGACTCTCACATATCAAATACCTTATTCTCAGACACACAAAATACTTGTACTTCTGTAAGCCTTCACAATTAAATCACCTTATTCATAGTCTGCAATTACTTAATGGGGACATCCACCCCAACCCAGGCCCAAACACTTCAACAACACCCCCTAACTCCCAACAAATCAAAACTACTCCTACACCAGATTCTAAACCTACTAAATCTCTCACAATAGCTCATCTTAACATCCGTGGCATTTGCAATAAACTTCCAGCTCTCCATGCCCTTCTAGAAGTCCAGCAATTTGACATTCTCTGTCTTACCGAAACCTGGCTCAAACCCCCTATAAAAGATAATGAAATCATCCCCTGGCTACAACATCCTAAGACAGGACCGTCTTAATAAAAAGGGTAGCCATTCTATTTAAATCTGGTCTGGATGTAAAGAAATCAGCCCAAACCCCTCCATATGACTCTAACGCTGAACTTATTATTTCGAAAATCTCCCTTAACCCACACAAAACTATTAATATTATCTGCACCTATCTTCCACCAGGCAACAACCCCCCCCCATATTAGAAAACCTACTTAACTGGTTTTCTACTAATCTTCTTCAAGAAACCATATTGCTAGGTGACTTCAATATTGATTGGAATGCTTGCAACCAAGCTAATCCATCCACCCTTATCAACCTGCACGGATTCCACCAAACCATCAACTCTACAACTAAAACAAATAAGAGCAATAATAAAGATACCATACTTGACTGGATCCTTACAAATAGTCCCCAACAAAAGTATTCAACAGGTACCCTCCCAGATGACCTTAGTGACCACTCTCTCACATACATCATTAGGCACAAAACTCAGCTAAAACAACCTCCCCTAATTCGTCTATCTCACAGCAAAAAACACTTTGACCCTCAACAGTTTCAAAATGACCTTAGCCTGGTTAACTGGTCTCCTCTCAAAACTCTCCCAATTGACGACGCTGTTAACCACTTTAATAAAACCTTTCTTACTATTTTAGACCAACATGCACCCATGCGATCTATCCGCATGAAATATAAACAGCCCAATGGCTTACAACCAACACAAAACAGCTTATCCTTAATAGAAATAAGGCCTGGTCTCAGTGGCGAACCTCCAAAGACCCCATTGACCACCTTAACTTCAAACAAAAAAGGAACATGACAAAGTTAGCTATCATTAAAGATAAAAAGAACTTTTACTTCCGCCTACAGCAATCATCCCACCATCATCCACACAAATTTTGGAGATCTATTAACACACTTCTGTCCCCCGGAAAAGTTGAAACTCCAAATCCACTTGGCTCCTGCCCTGACTCTCCCTTACAAACAGCTAATGCTTTTAATAACTTCTTTACGTCTACAATACTTAATCTGGCCAACCAACAAACCCCTGACCCCACTTTATTAGGTAGCCCAAGCTTCACCTCCACGTATGCAACTTAAACCCATACCTACCTCCTATATTCTAAATCTACTTCAAAAACTTAAAGCCTCTACCCCCTCAGCTGACAAACTCCCAGCTGAATATCTCCAGCTAGGTGCCAAAGCGGTTGCCTACCCAATCTCTATACTAATAAACAGAACCATAACTGAAAATACTATACCTTCCCTCTGGAAAATCTCACACATCATCCCCCTCTTCAAAGGAGGCGACTCATTTGAATACTCTAACTACCTATAGCACTGCTATCTCCTATTGCAAAATAATGGAGAAATGCATCCACAAACAGTTACTAAATCACCTCCTTTCTAACAATCTCCTCGCTAACTGCCAACATGGCTTCCCTTACCATAGCACCACCACAGCCTTATTATCCTTCACTGACTCCATTAATATTAACCGTAATAGCAATCTTCTCTCATCAGCATTCTTTGTAGACCTTTCTAAAGCCTTTGATATGGTGAATCACCAACTCCTGCTTCATCGCTTAAAATCACTCTCTTGACACCCCTGCCTTAACTTGGTTCACTTCCTACCTTCAAAACCGTAAACAGGCTGTTTTATGGAACAACAATCTCTCTGAACTTCTCCCCACCACCTTAGGGGTCCCTCAAGGCTCCATCTTAGGTCCTCTTTTATTTTCCATCTTCATTAATGACTTGCATCTTGCCACACCCCTAACTACTTGCATTCAGTATGCTGACGACACCACCATCATTTGCTCTGCCACAAACCAAGCTGACCTTCACTACCTTACCCAAAAGACATTCACTACTATTGAGCAATGGTTCTCTAACCACTGTCTCCTCTTAAACCCTAAAAAAACTAAACTTCTCATCTTCTCTCCTACACACCTATCTCCCCCTATTAATTTCACAATTACTTCTAACAATGGCACCCTTATCTCTCCTGACCAAACAACCAAACTATTGGGTATTACTATTGACAATCTACTAAAATTTGATTTTCACATTAACTCCAGCATAAAAGCAACTAATAGAAAACTAGGTTCTCTCTATAGAATCAGGACTTTCCTAACTCCTGAAGCAAGAACTACCATAGCAAGAACACATCTTATCTCCACTTTACTATATGCTTCCCCCATTTATTCTAACCTATCTAAGCATAACATTAATAAGCTCACAACAGCCTACAACAACATTGCAAGATTTGCCACTGCCTCTTCATATAAAACACTTCACTGTCAGAACCTCTCTAAACTAGGATGGCTGGAATTACCCCACCTAATTCAGTACTATCAGCTTACACTTGCCCACAAAGCCCTTTACCACCCTGAAAACATACCCATGCTCTCCACCCTTATAAAACCCTCCAACAACTTAAAAGCCCTACGCTCTTCTAATAAACTACTGATTCAAACTTCTCTTTCTAAGAATACAGCAGGTGATTCCATATTTTCCAACTCAGTTGGTAAGATCTGGAACCAACTTCCTCCAGACCTTGTAGCCCACACTTCCATTACACTATTTAAGACTAAATTGAAACTCTTTCTTACTAAACACTGGCTTTGTTCTTGCATCAATCCCAGTTGATCTAGCTCCTCTATGACCTTCTATTCTCCTCCTTCATTCCGCATAAATTCTCCCAAATATATTTCTTCAATTTATTTTCTTTTTCCTGTCGACTAAATAACTATACTTCTCTAATAACACTCATCTTAACTTTTTAAAAAACTTAATTCTTCTCTCCCTTCTCTTACCACATCTGTACTTAAATAATTTCCTTGTCTTTCTATCCCCCTTCTTTGTAAACTTCCTGAAATTGTTGCTACTGCCTTTCTTACTTGTGACTTATATCCATACTTGACTTATAACCATTGTGATATTTTTGTATGTTCTGTTTTTGTGACCATGTAGTAGATAGCGGAGCTTTTCTCCTCGGGCCTCCACTGAAAATGGACTTGTATCCAGTTGGACTAGCCCAGTTAACAAATGTAAAATAAATAAAACAAAAATAAAATTATGAGTCTTACTTATTATGATGGTATTAATCTTTTGTAAGAAGTATACCTGATAATCATTGCTTCACACATAAATCTTCTGCCACCCTGTCACCTCTTAATCCTTCAGATTTATAAGACATTTCCATTGTCACCCAGTTTTTGTAATAAATTACATATTACACACAGAGGCAGACAGAAAGGCATACATACATACATACACATACACCACACACCAATACTCTTAGTCACCAATAATGTGCTACAGAACCTTGTAATGACTTTAAAAAGTATGTCTACTTTAAATGTTGTGGTCCCTTTGTCATAATACAGTGACATGAACAATTTCTGCCATCCCACTCGTTAACAGCCATACCCCTTACATAAGATCTTATGTTTTCTATATTGTCCTAACAATCTCATTTCACTATTGTCCAGTCAATCATTTGTCTTTTCTACAAGTGAAAATGCAACTCATCATCAGGTATTCTTGCTCTTAACCATTTTGTTTCTGGCCTTTAATCTGGGCCATAGAGCAGGAATGCTAAAGGATCATTAAATCAGTAAGACTTCTTTGTTGGTACATCAGTACATAATTTAAGGTTTAAGTCTATCACAACTATTACACATCTCCAGTATATGCAGCTTATCAAATCATACACAGCTATCTATACTCCAAAATTCATTTCTTCCATCTAGGTTATATAATCATTCCTGGAATAGTTTTACTGTTTAGAAGAATCCATCTAAATAAAGGCCCTTGTCAAATTAGTGTACATTTAGACCTATGTCTTATTATCTGGGTTCATTAACATACAATGAAATTGACTCAAAACAATGTTATAAAAGAATCTGGAATAATATACCTTTGCTACACAGCTGAAGAGCTGGCACAGTAGTGTAGCGGTTAGCATTGTTACCTCACAGCAAGAGGTTCTCTGGTTCAGTTCTCCACTAGGGTGCTTTCTGTGTGGATTCTGCATGTCCTCCTTGCATTTGTATGAGATCCCTCTGGGTGCTACAGTTTCGCCCCACATTCCAAAGACATAGGTGAATTGCACACTCTAAATTGGCCATATGTGTGTGTGTGTGTTTGACATGCCCTCCGAGGAGGGTTGGGCCCTGGGCTAGCAACCTGAACCCGTAAAACCTGTAAATGCTACAGAAAGAATGCCCGCTAAAAGGTGCTCATTGCCCAGTGTATCACATGGTGCAGTAAAGAGAGATACAGCTGAATATGCTTAACATCCTCACACTGTGTAAAACTGGTTCTACATATGATACTAATAATTCTGAAATCACATTTCCAGACTACTCTGATCTTAGAGTACAGTGACTCCATAAATGTGCTGGCATACTCTCTGACCTTGCTTATATACTATTTGAAATAGAGATTTCCTGCAGTGTGCAAAGACAGTTCATTATTGTTTATTTTTAGTGGTAAGAGTATCTTGCCACTGCTTGTATATAATTTCTGTCTAATTCCCACATCACCTCCTTTGAGAAATATCCTCACAAGTTCATCTCTAAAATCAAGCAGAACTCACTCATATTTAACTATCTGAGTACTGATAGGAAACTAGCTTTAGATGTGCACAGTCAGCCATCTGTCCAGCTTTTCCACCCTGCCAAGTGAATTAGTCTAAATACTAGAATCAGGAAAATCTTTGGTCATGGAAGTCACCCCAGTTTGTTATTACCCTTGACACCAGAACACCTGTCATTGGCTGAAGTGATAACCTTTGTTATCCAACAAATATAGTAAGATGTGAGTCACATGCTTTTCTCATTATTCTCAGAGAAAGCTGCTGTTCTGCACTATATAAGTTAAATGTCGATGATGGTATGGATAATTTAAATTGCTCAGTTTAAGGCACATTAAACAGGATGGCACCTATTTGCAGATACTGTATACCTGATGTTAATCAACCCTTGATCTCTCCCATAAATCAAGGTCATGATGACATATATATGGATCACCTTTAGTTAGTATGTCAGCTAATCAATTCAGATAACATTATGATTTGCTTGTAGGAGCACAACTCTCAACTTTGCTCAAGAATTCTGGGCAAATCCAAAAGTAATGGGGGACAAACCATCAAAATCAGGACAAATTTTAAATAGTACTCTATTTTACTTAAAAAATTAATAGAACAACATGTTTTATAAAACATGCATTTTCTGATAAATAAAAAGTACGAAAACATATTCAGTATGACAGTGCAATACATAACTCAATTAAAATTACAGGATACAGTACCTAACTTTCATTGGTTCAACTTACTTTCAGCTAATCTGTTTCCTTAATTTTAGTGCTGGCTTAATGCTATTTAACCCATTCAAGCCTAGATATAAGTTTGCTTCTAGTCTACATATCTAAATGCATTCAGAATTTTCTGTATGTGTAAGTTGTCTCCACTCCGTTTTTCTAATAAATTTTACAACACTGCCAAGGTGAAATAATACATGTCATCCATTTAATTTATCCAAAAAGTGCATCAGTGTTTACTTTCCTTCAAATGGCTGCTTTATGATCACGTGTCCTTTCCGTTTGTCATTGGATTTACCCACATAATATGGAAGGCAAGCCATGCACATTGCAATATAAACTATATTTTATTTGCTGTCTGCATATTTATTGAGATAGTAGCTTTTCTGTGTAATAGGATGAATAAATATCTTTTTTTTAAATATTAATCTACAACCAGTATATTCAGAGTATGGAACACTCACGTTTCTCAACTATATCTACTTTTTACACTAGTTCTTTGTTTCTTGTAACATTATATCTGTTTTAAGTTACACGGATGTTAATATACAAATGTCAGGTGCTCTGTCACACATGCTTTAACTTACCACAATTATTTAATACAAATGATAAAAAAGCTATACCAGATGCCACAAACATGACCCAGCTCTGTTAGAAATGCTACATCTAAAGAAATCCCAATCCCTCTGCACCAAACGCTCCAGAGACCTCAACCTCATTACCACAATCAAAAGAATGTGCTGGACGGACAGGTTCATAACCCAGACACTGCCCAATGCTATGGAATAGACTTCCCATACATGTCAAACAGAGCACCTCACTGGCCCTCTTCAAGAGAAATCTTGATGAGTGGATGGAAAATAGAAAATTCACCCCAGGGATCACTCCAGTGGCTCTACTTGACAGAGGCACTGGGAACTAAGGTCAGGTGGCACAATGCCAGGGTAATCCTTGGGCTCCAGAGCCATTAGCTTAGTACACACCTATGAACCTATGAACAAAACTTTATTAAAAGTGCAAGCGCTTTTGTTCCATTTGTCTGGAACTTCATCAGAAACATTGAGATACACATATGAATTCCAAGAATAAACAACATTATAGTAAAATTAAAAAACATGAAAGAAAATAACTAAAAAACATCAATGTATAAGATTACAATTATAGAAATATGAAAAATCGTAAAGTAGCAGCTTTAATTGGGGCTTGATAGAGATTAAATCATTAATTCCCGCTGGGGTGCTAGCATTTAACAGCAACTGCCAGAACAGCTCCTCTGTTCCAATAAATGCTTCCAGTCACCTCCTCTAGTGGGGTATACAACTTTTTTTCAAGAATACTGAAGGCAAATCTAAAATCTTTACATTGCACCAAATGTTTATACAAAATATGGACAGTAACCACTTTGTTAATTGCATAAATGTGTTGATATATCCTAGTTTTTAATGGTCCCACTGTCTTGCTGACGTAAAATGCCAGACAAGATGAACAGGAAGCAATATAAAAACACCTTCAGTGTTACAATTACAATCCCCCCTAAAAGAAATTGACCTAGGGTGGCCAGGAACAAGAATGTGAGTGCCCTGCAGAATATATCTACACTGTTTACATACACCATAACATATCATGCCTAAATTTCTACCACTTGTTCTTTGTATATCTTTACTCTTAGAATGGCTTTCAAATCTGTGTTATTTTTATATACAAATTTGGGCTTTTGTCCCAGTTAGTCAGATAGCTCAAAGGCACCAAACATAGTTTTCCAGCGACTGTTAATAATCTTTTTAAGGGAACAAATTTCTTTATTAAATTCAATGACAAATGCTCCCTGGTTGTGATACAAGTTCTACAAGCAATGGAGGTACACTGTTAAATTTGACATTATTAATAGACTGCATGGAACCAAATGAAGAAACAGATTATCTTGCTTGCAACATCTTTTAAAAGCACTAATGTGGGTGCAATAATGAGACTGTTGATGGTCCGGGACTGTATTTGGGTAAAACGTCATAGCCTGCTGCAGTGTGCTTTGGGGGACCACCCACATTACTTCAAACAGAGTTGCATATGGTGGGGAGAGCTCCAGATTCCAATTCTTGTACTGATTGTAATTTTAACATACAGGATTTACTTGCATCCAAGCTTTTTATTTTTTAGTGATAATATGCCTGACAGAGTCACTGGTGATTTATCTTTGAGAAGTGATTTTACTTTTAAGGAGAAGATGAGGAACTTTGAGAAATTGTTAACTAAATATATGAGTGTCCAGATGGATACATTTTGTTTTTTTTAATTTTTGTATACATTACAAACAAGTCCCTAAAGGATTATGTTTTTTCAAATAGCCTAATGGTGTTATACCAGGATCTTTCACCATGAGCTATTGGATTTGTCCAACCACACAGGGATTGAAATGATGCAGATAATTGTTCGAGATGACTTGTGTCACTTTGAGAAGTTAGAAGAAGAGATTCCAAATTTGGATGCAAGTATGAAGAATGACTTGTTGTTTTCCCATCATCTGAATGACTTCCAATGAGTTTTAGAAAGGGTCGAACAATAGAAGGTATCTGTTTTTAAATGTAAACATTAGAAAATTATGATGGACGAAAATGATTATAAAAACAAGATGGCTTATCTGAATCCTAATGGTAAGAACGGCTTTGGTGGATCAAATTATAATGATAGTCATGGCTTGATCAAAAGGTTAATGGAGGAGGTAAGCAACAGGTTGCCCATTTTTTAGGAGAGTGAGTTCCACGCAGATCCAAGACACTGGAAGAAAAATGAGAGAGACAAGCACAGAATATTTCCAACCACTAGTCTACATACCCAAGACAGGATTTTTGAAGGTGGACATATCAGATTAGATGAATTTGCAACTAAAGTCATCTGATGGTCCAGGTTTGGTAGCTAAAGGTACTGTTTTTGAATTTGGAGGTTTGAAAATTTATAATTTTTCCCAATTGGTAATTACTCCAGTTTTTGGATCCCTTTTCTAAAAAGGATTTAAGTACGTACCGTCAAGCCGACATAACGTTGTTGATATTTTAAATCAATTAAAACTTTTCTCTAGACAGCTAAATTTATTGTATATTATGGCATTTAGAAGTGGATGTGTTTCTGACTTTGGCTTGGGGAGAAGTAGTGCTTTTAACCCAACTCTAGCACTACCTATTGGATGGTTTGAACAGCTTTGTGAGAACAGTATCAGAGAATGGTGCCATAAAAAGGAATCTAGGATCTATAATCTTACACCAGAAGAGAGAAACCTTTTGCATGTACTATCTAATGATGGGAACTTGTGCATAAGGGTTGGGGGTCATAACCATGGATCACCACATGTATTCCTCCAAAATGCTTGATTATTCAAACAATGGTGATTTTTTCATGGAAGTTTCTCAGAATGAGATTAACATCACTTATCATGGTACTGATCTAGCATTGGAGGATATTTTTGTTACTTTTGGTTTACCACTTAAGACTAGGGAATCCTTTGAGGTTAAAAATCCAAGGATTCCGGCTATCTTCGGAATTCCAAAAATTCACAAATCAGTAATCCCCCCTTGAGACCCATTGTAACATCAACAGGTTCTAAGACAGAACCACTGGCAAAATGTGTTAACTTCAAGCTTAAATATTTTCCAGTGCAGAAGAAACATCTTTTTAAAGATTATTGGCACTTTCTAAAAATACTAGCTGATACAACTTTTTTGCCAGATGGTTTCTGTGTTACTGTTGATATTAAAGACTTGTTCTTGTTCATTCCTCATGAACAAGGATTGGAATGTTTCTTGAGGCTGTTGTCACAGGTACTGAGTTGGATCATTCCGATACAAATCTTGTATTTCATTGGATGGAAATGGTGCTAACAAACAATTCTACTATGAGGGTGAATATTATAAGCAGCACAGGGGTGATGTGATGGGAGCAGCTTTAGCCTCCATCTTTGCCAATATGATTTTATAGTACTGGCATACCACCAAAGTATTTAATTCACTATTTTCTCCATGGTTGAAACATAATTGAGGTACCTGGATGACATATTTATTTTGTAGAAGGGTAACTTCAATGACTTAGAGCAGTTTGTGGATTTTCTAAACCACTCTACCAGTTTTCTGAATTTTTTTCACTAGCTGAATGACTGTTCGGTCAATTTTCTGGGCATTACAGTGTATTAGAACGTAGGGGTTGGTATATACAAGTCAAATATTTACAGCAAGGATACCTTTTCTAATGCCTGTTTAGATTTTGACAGGATCCTTTTTGGCAAAAGAGAAAACTGGTCAAAGGGCAACTGATTAGCTTTAAGTAGGCCGATATCTGATGACTGTATTTTCAACCAGAAAGTTGAAAAATTATGTAATTTGTTTAAGGACTCAGGTTAGCCAGTAAATAGGTTTGATGATATTTACAAATGGATAGCTGAGACAAGAAATACTAAATATTGTCCTTTATTTCATTGTTCTAATATTTCAATAGGTAACAAGAACCCCAAGAATACTGATAATTGATCTCAGGCATTCGTTAAATGCTTGTACCCTGCCAGGAATTAATTATTTAATTTCTATCAAACACATTTTGAGAATTAAAGCTGTTAGTTTATAATTTTTTAATATTTCTATGACTGTAACCTTATACATTGATTTTTTTTAGTTTTTTTTTTCATGGTTTTCAATTTTAATATAAGGTTGTTCATTCTTATAATTCATATGTGTATCGCTTTATATTTGTTGTACGGGTTGGCAGCTTTAAAGCTTTTTAAGGGAGGAAGTGCATGTTTCTGATGAAGTTCTGGACAGAGTGGAATGAAGGAGCTTAAACATTTAATAAAGTTCTGTCTGTGGTATCTGGTATGGTGTTTCTTTATTTAAGTGTTACTAGTACGCCACGTGGTTGTGTTTGGTTACACAATTATTTAATGTATGCCAATCTTTTTTCACAATATTCTGTACTATATATACACATGTATATACATATATGCATATATACATAAGTATAGAATATTTAGAGATGATAGATATAGATAAAGATAAATGCTGCAATCTTATAATATAATGTTGCAACTTTAGCTCAATGCAGGCTACACTGTAAAGCAGTACATCTGTCTACAAAACTCCAAGTTAGGGTTATGGGTAATCTGGCATGAGGTGATGGTATTTCTGACAAATACAGACACTCCCCACACTTAAACAAAGGCCTAAAGGAATGATAGGCACTGAACCCTGATACAGAGAGAATGCTGTAACTGCATCAAAACTGTGTTTCAATAACTACTCAAATAAAAATGTGTTTGATTTGCTGGAAGGCCACAAGTTCTGACAAATTTCTATTTAGACTCCTAGCATTGGGTAGTACTACTTCAATTTCATCTGAACTGGAGTTTGAGTTTGCTATATAAGAATGTCCAGTAGTGGGACTCTGTCTAAAAAGACATTATGGGGCAGCAAAGTCCGTAACCAGTATGTGGAAGCCTTAGTATGAGAGATGTAAGCAATCCCTGGCATAACAGGGAGTTTTATCTTCTACCTCATCCCTGGATATGATTTTTCTAAAAAAAAGTGTGGAAGAAAGATGATAATTATAAAAGGAAAATATATAAAGTAGTATTATACTGTTATCAATAAGAAGCTGCATAATTAAAAAAAAATGAAGACCCCCCCCCATCTTCGTGTGATGGATAATGAAGGCAGAGAATTTTTCATATCTCATAATTAGTCATAGATAACTTGTCATTTGTTTACTTTCATGTATCAATAGTCAAGTATATACGCAGTCAAAGTAACCCTCGCCATACTGACCTGCATTTCTATTAAAGAGGCAGTCTGATAGCTGATAGTTGTTTTTGTTTTTCAAACAATGGAGTCCACCAAGTACCTGGTGGCCTTTGTGTGCTTAGTGCGCATGCATGACTTTAAAATCAGTGTATAGTCAGTATTATTTCAACGAGGACTGAAACTATACCGAGTGCAAGGATTCCTGTCCATTATCACGCTGTCAGCTCTGGCTTGTAGCAGTAAGTAAAGCAAGATATCGATCGTGATGCAAGCTACCACTAAACCATAATGTTTTTCTTGGACTGAACAGCGGTAATATAAATACCATGCAGAGAGTGGTACCTCTGACAAGATTGCCTAAATTCAAGTAATGAAAAAGCATATCATTATTGTAGGCTTTATTGCTTATCCTAGTGTGATTTTCACTCCAGCCATAAAACTGAATTTTCCTATCAGAACTGTATGAGGTATTTTAAAATTATATCAAATTTTAACAGTTTCTGAAAATGGGGTTTTAAAGAATAGATAAAAGAAATTATGCACAGTTATGCATGTTACACAACAAATACATAATGTAACTAAAATGTTCACATGCACTTTGCAGTGCTTATATTTTACCTTTCGTTGAGCTACTATCACAACTATTTTGAAGGAACATTAATCTGCTGTAATTAAAAAAAGAAAGTAGAATTTTCATGAGCTGAAACTTTGAGACATAATGCCCTTGATTATTAAGAGTAATATTCAGTGTTTTAAGTAACTCCAGTATATATAGTTTTTTACTATGTCTGCATATGTACAAAATTAAAGTCATTTCTAGTTATATAACATTTAGCAAGGCAACCTGATAGTTTAAAAGTAGAAATGATGAGAAGAAATGCAAAGATATGTATGACAACAAGAACTCCTAATTTCAAGATAAAAGATAAATGACTCGAGATTACATGACGCAGGTATATTTTCACAGAAAGGATAGTAGATGAAGGAACATTCTAAATGCCAGCCCCTTATGTTAATTTGACCATATATCTCATTTCCTCTCTGCTTTTACTGGCTGGTGTGAGTAAGCACAAAATTATCATTTTGTGAAATCACTCCCCCTTCAACTATTTAAATGTATTGGCTATCCTACTGTATTCCATAGTACCAGAATACAAAAGAGACCACCCCCTTTCAATCTATCTTGTTTTAAAAATAGTGACTCTCCACTAAAACTTAACCTTTTAGACATGTAAAACTTAAGTTACCTACTGTCACATCTAACTCCTCTAGTGCACACTGCAGTGTTCAGGATAAACCATTTTTTTCATCTTACCTTTAAGCATCTATTGCAAGATCACCAGTTATTGGAAACCCCACATTCTGCCTCTCAGTAGTCGTCTTGGGATTAGTGCTTCTGTTTTCTCCTGGTGAGAGAAGGAGTGCAGTTACATTATTTCCTGGAGACTGCTGATCACCAGAAAGCTTAATAACAGCTTTATAGGTGACAGTTTGGAATCTGTGCTTATATTCTGATCCTGGTGAGAGTAGGAGCAGAGTGCATTGATTCATGACGCTTTCTGGTTGAAGAGTGAGTGTCTGTGCTTAACATACCTGATTGGTTTGGTTGCTAATCAAGGCATCTACCAGGAAAAGGCTACAAGCTCAGAGACACTTGCATCATCTGGGAAAAGACTGTGGATCACCACACAGGTTGTGGCCTGCTTCTCTTCTTTGGATTAGTGCTAACATTTTGCTTCTAGTGAGAGAAGAAGCAAAGGAGTATTGTATCCCAACAGAGTGAAGCTGTGGTGAGACCAGCATTAGTAGTAGCCAGGCAGGAGCCATTCATGCGACTCCCCTCTTTTCATCATTCTTGACAAGCTAATTCTTTATTTTTCAGTAAGTACTGCTTGATTTCTTTCTAACTTCAAAATATCTGCCTAAATACTTCATCCTTACATTTTCAGGGCCTATGTATTAGTTTCCCCTCAAGTGCTTGACAATGCTCTGTACAGAATCAGACACCTTGAGTGACATTTTTTCTGTAAAAGGACTATATAAGGAAAGAGCTCCAGTACTTACTAATAACAACCACCACTCCTGGCATGTCTAAAGGTCAGTTCCCTGTGCTTTCTCCTATTAACCTGGTGAACTTGGGCATTCTGAAGCAGTGTAGTAACTGCCTCTTGTACACAGACAACCCTCTCCTCTTACCTCCCAACACTCAGACTTCTGAGAGATGCACTTATATATCCAAATTGGAAGACATGTACTCTCAAGCCAAATCCAGAATAGATGCTCAAGATCAGAAGGTCAGCACCTGCACCAGATCCCCTTTATAATCTTGAAATACTGAAATCTCGAATTTCAGTATCCCAAGACCATAAAGGCGAAACTTCAAAATAGCGAAAGTACATACGCGCAAATCCAAATATCTGAAATCCGCGCTTATGCATTTACGCTACATTACGTGAAGTGTTTGGCTGGGATGGTGTCTGGAATTTAAGGTAAGTTAGTGTATGTGAGTATTTTTGTAACTTGTACATGTGGGTTAAGGTAAGGAGGTGGAAGTATGAGTGTGAGTGTGTGATGTGTGTGTTTGTGTGTGTGTGTGTGTGTGTGTGTGTGTGTGTGTGTGTGTGTGTGTGTGTGTGTGTGAGGGACTGTAGAATGTCTGGGTGTGAGTTTGTTTTTTTTTCTGTTTGTGTGATCTCAGAGTTGGTATATATAAGTAGGGGGGTGGGGGGTGCAGCTCACCGCATGGGGAGTGCAGGGGGACTTGCCCCCCTGCTTACATGTAGTATAGGGTTGTATAATTTGTGTGGTGTGGGTAGAATGGTGTGTGTGTTGTGTGGTGTACGGTGTATATATGCTCGAGATTGTGTGTTTCGTGCTTTTGGGTTACGGGATTGTGAGTCATTAGCCTTTATAGTTTCGATATACTGAAATTTGAGATTTCAGTATTTTGAGATTATAAAGGGGAACCCCTGCACCACATCACATGCAACACATAGCCCTCCAGAAAACCTACCATCACAACTGTCACATAAAAACACAAACTACACACCCACCTTCACAGTGGCTCCCAATAGAAATCTACCCAAACAGCAGATATTTCCAAGGCAGAAATGCACTCAACCAACACAACACAGTGCAAACCACAAGACACAAAGCTCACCTACACAATGTGCCCCTCAACCTAAGCCCTTAAGGCAAAACAGATTACCTAATACACTAATCATAAGTGTCTCGATAATGAGGCACACTGATGTCCCACTCATTAGATTGAATAAGGAGAAGGTAACAGTCAGCTGTCTGTCAGGTGCTAGAATCCGGCACATAACACACGCACTCATGTCACTCCACAACAAGTACAAGTATGACTCTGTCACTGTCCATGGGGGTGTGAATGACCTGAGACACACCTCCCTGGACTACATGAAAAGAGACATGGAGGAGCTCTCAGATTATGTGGCCCAGGCAGGTATGACCCTAGCCCTGAGCAGCATCCTACCATCGCCCAGAATGATACCGTAGTACAAGCAGAAAATGATTGACTTTAACAATTGGCTAAGTTTCTGGTGTCATTCTAAGGGGATCCAGTATCTGTCTGCTTTGGATGACATGATTGATAGACCTCGATGCTTTGTCAGAGATGGCCTGCATCTGTCACCCCTGGGTTTCCTGATACTGGCTAAGGCTCTTGCGACCCCTGTAGCACCTTTTTTAGGTGATGTTCCAAAGAACAAATTACCACCGTAACAGCCATAAATAAATGCAATCTGAGAGTCATGCTGCTTAATGCTAGAAATCTAAATCTCAAGATGCACTTACTCGAAACACTCCTCAAAATGGAGAACACCGACATTTGTGCTGTAACGGAGACTTGGTTTAAAGCAGCAGAAAGCACCCCTGCACTACCAGGCTGTAACTCATTCCACACCTTTTGGCCACAGAACATGGACAGAAGCTCCAAAGGTAGTGGTGTCTCCATATTCATAAAGGATATGCACACCTCCAGAATAGCAGCCCAGCATAAAACATCTGGGTAACATTGGGTAAGATGACAATTCAGGTCATAGCCTGCTATAGGTCCCCAACCATGTCTCAAGACTCTCACTCCACGTTCCTAAGTACCCCAGAAACTATTAGGGTCCAACCCAACACTCTCATACTAGGTGACTTCAACTACCCCTCCATCAACTGGGAAAACTACTCATGCACCAATACACCGGCCCAATGCTTTCTGGAATTCATCAATTCCAGTGCCTTATACCATCTCATTCTTGCCCCCACTAGAGGAAGCAAAATCCTTGACCTGGTTATTACTAACATGGGCAACCATTGCTCTACACAAATAGTCAATTCCTCCCTGGTTAGATCCGACCACAAACTAATTACCATGGAAATCCACATCTCAACCACACCCCCTGCAAAGGTAACCACCATGAAAAACTTCTCCAAAGCTGACTTTGTGCTCCTAAAAACAGAGGTGGCTAACTTCATGGCACCCATGTCAATGGAAAATAGATGCATGACTGCTGAAGCATACACCAATGCACTGTACAGACACTTACATAAATGCATGGAACTAGCCATACCCAACACAACCAAGATGCTCTCTTCCAAAAAAAGGAAGCCAATTTGGTGGTCCCCTGCCATTAATAAACTCTACAATAGAAGGAAGAAACTGTTGCAGGAAAAAGGTTAAGTCCCAAGACTGGAAAAAATCCCTTATTAGCCGCAACAAAAAGTTGAGATTCCTCGTCAAAACCTATAAAGCCAGCTATGAAGGCAGAATTGCAGCAGACACTAAACACAACCACAAAGCCTTCTATAGTTATAACAAGAATCTCCATGGCAATACCTAGATTTGCTCTGAGTTACTGCACAATGGTACCTCCTATACTGAGACAACATTCAGTGTCAACGTTACCTCTCTCTCCACCCCAAAAGGACCAATCACAATACTGGAGGAATGCCAGGCACACAGCCTTACTGCAGCACAGGTTAAACCTTCATTGTCCAAGGCCAAGAATACAGCTTCCATGGGACCTGACAGTATCCCTGGATGTGTTTTGCATGAACTACAGAGTGAACTGGCACCACATCTGTGCACCCTGTTCAATCACAGCCTCTCCTTAGGCTTTGTCCATACCAAATGGTGCACTACTACAGTCATTCTTCTCCATAAAAGGGAGCAACTACAGACCTTGGGAATTATTGCCCCATTAGCCTGACGAGTCTGATATGTAAGGCTATGGAGCGCATTGTCATGGACCTAATTAACAAGGATATAGGGAATCTCCAAACTCTAGATCCCGCTCAGTTTGATTTTGTGAAAGGTAGATCATGCCTGCTTAACCTGGTTGACTTCTTTGAGTCAGTCACCAGAGCTGTGGATGAGGGAAAGGCAGTTCATACAGCCTATCTCATTCTGGTCAAGGCCTTTGATACCATTCTCCACTCAGGAATTATTGATAAACTCACCAAACTAGGCATCAAACCGTATATCACTAGGTGGGTTGTAAATTGGCTCACAGATAGAACCCACAATGTGAAAGTAGCAGACTCCATGTCAGACTACTGACTAGTCATGAGTGGAGTCCCACAGGGATTGGTCCTGGGTCCTCTCCTGTTTGGCATGTACTTCTCAGAAGTCCAGGCCAACACGGAGGGACTCTGGCTGACCAAGTTCGCAGATGACTGCAAGCTGGGAGCCATTATTATCTCCCCAAGTGATGTAGACATCCTACAGAAAGGCCTCACTGAGACCAATGACTGGTGTCAAAACCATGGCCTTAAGCTTAATGCCAAAACATGCGTTGTCATCCCCTTTGGCAAAAACTCATTTCCCACTAACTACCACATTGATGGGAGCCCAGTGAACACTGAAGATGTTATAAGAGATCTGGGGACACAGGTTGACAGCAACCTCTCCTTTGACCACATCATTGCCACTGTGGTCATCAAGTCCTTCTATGTGGTACATCTCATTACCAAGGGTTTTGCATCCAGGAAGAAAGAGGTCATCATCTCTCTCTACTCTTCCCTCATTAGGCCAATCATCGAGTATAATGCCCCATTTGGCATATACCTCACTAGACACATGCAACAGCTGGAAAGGCCACAAAAGTACCTCACGAAGAAGATTCTAGACCTTAAACACATGTCCTACATGGACAGACTTGAAAAACTCCAGCTATTCTCTGTCTCATAGCGTCTACTAAGAGGCAATCTCTGTTTGACTTGCAAAGCCATGTCTGACCCAGGTCTGTTAGAAATGCTACATCTAAAGAAATCCCAATCCCTCTGCACCACACACTCCAGAGACCTCAACCTCATCACCACAGTCAACAGAGCATGATGGAGAGACAGGTTCATAACCCAGAGACTGCCCATGCTCTAGAATAGACTTCACATACATGTCAAGCAGAGTACCTCACTGACCCTCTTCGAGAGAAATCTTGATGAGTGGATGGGAAATAGATAGTTCACCCCGGGGATCACTCCAGTGGCTCTACTTGATAGAGGCACTGGTAACTAAAGTCAGGCAGCACAATGCCAGGGCATTTCTATGGGTTAGTCTTGTAAAGGCTCCAGGGCCATTAGCCTAGTACACACCCATGAACCTATGAGAAAGTAGCTTATTCAAAACCAATAAGATAATTCAACAGTGCATGGCACAGTCATACAGCATGAGTGGGGAAATAAATTAAGAAGACAAAAACTCTTTATTAAAGCTGAGACCTTTCCATTATAAAGGCATATGAACAGTCTAGGTAGACCTTCCATAAGTATGTAGATTAGTTTTTCTGGTAAACTGACAACAAAAAAATATGACTAAGAACTGCTAGCAAGATTCATCTTGACCTGGGTTTGATTTCTCCAGTCTCTTGGTTGCTAGTCTGCAACTTTGTGGAAAACACTTAACCAGACAATACTCTTGGATCACCCAGAAAAGATGCTTTTTGGCCTAGTTGGTTTACCTAGTTAACTAAAAGACAAAAACTGTAATTATAGTCTTTCTACATTCAGTTGCCACTGACTTCTTGTAAAAAAGCAATTAGCTAGTCAACACAGTTTTAAAAACTGATCATCTACCTTCTTTTAAAAAGAGTAAGGTTATTAGTAATGTTAGCAGTAAGACATAATGGGGAATATGCTTTGGCATTCTGGATCTTAACATGCTTTTTAAACTGTGCTCCTAAAACTTGAAAACAGTTAAAAAGTCTTCAGTACTCCATGCTTCAATTTCAATCCATACTAATGAGTTTAAAATGATATATTCCAAACAGCTGATATTTTCCAGTTCTTCCTTGCTGCCATCCATGTTGTTTTTCCTACTGCGTTATGATGCTCTTTTGTTTACATAAAGGCCTTGTTGGATTCAGATAGTATTTATGTGTGTATCCATGTAATACACAGCTCTTGCATATGAAGGAGTGTATTAGATGAATACTGATAATTTTCCTGTTTGGTGTGGCATGGGACAATGTTGATGTAGTGTTTTGTTAGTTTCAAGACAGGTTCATCTGTCTCCTTTTCGGCATTCTCTCCAAAGTTACAGTAGTGGTAGCATGATGAGCATACTTGGAGGGATTGAATCAGTTCCAGGTCTGTTGTAATTAATTCTGAAGTCATCTTGTGGACCGTCCAAATGTTATTTACATGCAGCATTTCACAGATGTCGTTTCTAATCTGTGTAGATTTGTTAGGCCGTTCCCCATCTGTGCTCTCACTTAGGCTTATCATTTTCAGTTCTGATGACAACATGATCTGTAGGGTTTCATTGCATTTTTCAATATGATCATTTACCACTGATACTCTTTTAAGTGTTTTCTGTATAAAATCCTTGCTTTTTGTTCTGCCTTAGTTATCTGACTACATCATGGATCATTTTCTTTGGACCTGTGCCACGTTAGCTGTTTGATGGACTGCAAGGATGTGTTCATGTTAGAAGCTCAGCAGCTCTGCATAAACCTTGTAGTAGTTCTGAGTTTCCTTTTGTGGCAGCTCTCACTTTTCCAATATTTTACAGTAGAATTTAGTCTGAGTTAAATTTCTTCATATTTATTATCTGCTAATTTAAATTGTGATCTCATTTTACCATATATATATCTATGTATGGTTTTAAGTTTATGTAACTTAGAAACAGGTTGCTATAATGGTTAAGGTGTTCAATCCACAGACAAAAGACATGGAGTTTGATAGGGCAGCTGGCTCATTTCCTATCTATGAACAATAATAAACTTCACCTGATAAGTCATTCAACTGAAAGAAACTTGGATAGTTTTCCATTTAGGTGAGAGTTTAGCATAATGGTTAAAGTGCTTACTCTACAAACACAAGATGCAGAGTTTGTTTCAAATGTGGGGTAAGTGGCTAGCCTTAAAATGGCCCACAAGGACAGATAGCCTAGTACTAATCAATGAAAAATGGGTTTATGTTGTTAAAGAGACTGTGTCAGAAAATGGCTAGTGCATTGCAGTGCTACCTCGTAAATATTGTTTTAAAGATGAGGGAATATTGAATTATTTTTTGCACAAATCATTCTTACATGGGAGAACAGAGAGTGTTTGTATTGTAATTTAACCATAAGCTGTAGGCAGTGGGTCTGTCGCCTTTATCACATCCCCATACTAGCTTTCACTCACTGGTTTCCATGAAACCTAAATTACAATTCAAATTCTACCAGCCCAGAGTAGTGATTTATTTCAATTCTGGAAAAAAATGTAGGCAGCTATATTGTGTCCTTTCCTTACTTTAAATGAATAGTTAGCATGACAGAGGAGGAGGAGAAGTAACAAAGCCTTCTGTTTGAAGTTAGTTTTGAAGATGCATTACCTCGGTATCCTCCCACATGCAACACAAAATAAACCTCATATACTGGCAAATGCTTTTGAGTTACATAAATAGGAGGGCCCAAGCCTATTACATTGAAGGATGGAGGCCTGAGTATGTCTGAGACAACCTCAATTTGATTAGTGATCCAGGCATTGAAGGTACCAAATGACCTAATCACTTTCCCATTCCAGGAGAGGAAAACCTGACTAAAACAAGCTGCAAGAATACCACCTAGGTATTGTGCTCCACTGCAGAGGGACTTGGGTTGCCACCCTTGCTAAAGAGCACATACACTTCATCAAAGCTTTGCAGATATGTTCACATATACAGTTGCAGCAACTCAGCATAGTCTTCTTGCTGGCTAACAGAGGGATGGGTGTTAGTAGCATTTAAAAAAAAACCCTAGCCTCCACAGTCTTTGTAACAGCATAATGGCACTGTTCCCATCTTTCATCATTCCCTTCTGGCATCTTCCAGCACCAGAAGTGTGAAAGAATGAATGGGTCAGATAGGAAAATGCTTGATGGTCATGGAAGGATTAAGTAAAAAATTGCACTATAAAATAATTGCACTAACAATAAAGAATGTAGAGACCCTGTGAAGTTGACTACTACTGCAGATACAACTCCAACAACAGGTTCTCTGTGTACATCTCATAGTGAATACATTGGTAACATTACATTATTGAGTAAATCTTAATCCATGAACTAGTTCATCAAAATAATATCATGTGTAGCCAGTTCTGTGGCCAGAGAGGTGCAAAGCCCTGACTGTGACCCAAGTTCCTCAAGTTTGGCTAGTGGATCAGTCATTATGTAAGGGAGAGGAAGAGGAATGATGAGGCATTGTTTACTTGCTTCTTCCTGTAAGGGGGGGGGGGGTTGGAGGATGTGTCTGGTTAGTTTGTCCAAATCACATGTCCTGGTAAAGATACTGTGGTAATCATAAAAATAAGTGCTGCAGTAAGTGGGTAAGGCAAAGAGTGATGAGCCAATGGCAGCAGTAGGTGGGTAGGCAAAGGGTGATGAGCCAATAGCAACAGTACACATTTACCTAAGTGACATCAATCTAACACATCGGGGGGAGGTAGCCAGTTGTAGTATGATGGATGATGGCCGTAGCTTTACCACATCTCTTCCATAGCTACAGGGGATGTATCATTGTTAAAGTGGCTGAAAAGGTCTTTCCACCAAGAGGAATGAGCTCCATCTGGTGAAACCTGCATTCAGGAACCTTCCTTCCCAAGATTTGATGGCCTCAAAGAGAAAGGAGCTTTGGGGAAGGCAGGAATCGGAATTTATCAGTAGCTAGCAAAAAAAATAAATAAAATGAAAACAAACTGAAATTCACTTGCATTATGGTTGTCTGACCTTGAGATAAGTTTTATTAAGTAAGGAGGGTTGCTTGTGAAAAAATCCCCTGCATGGCTGGTGTGGAATGCTTAATCCTCAGTTTTATCCACATCATAGCTCTTAACCTCTTAGCACAAAATATTTGAACAAAGCCAAAAATAAAGGGGAACAAAGCCCCAAAAATAGGGAACATTTTATGTATTGCTCTTATAAACTTAGAAAGCTGCTAGAATAAAAGGACTTTCTTTACCATGCATTTTATGAATGATATTAAAGTCTGAAACTCAAATGCCTGTCATTATTTAGTGTATTCAGTCCTCACTGATTTGCCTCAAAAAAAAAAAAAAATCACAACTTGTATGAGGAACAGACCACAAATATGAGGCAAAATCTTGGCATTCTGAGAAAATCTGGACAGTTGAGAGGTATGACTCACATCCATTTTCGTTTTATTTTTGAAGCCTTCTTTCATCTTAACAGGATAACACTTTAAGTCAAACAGATCTAAATATAACCACAATCAGACAGGTAACTACTTTGGGAATTTCTCTGGAAATGAAAAGTCACCAAATGTTCTTCCATCTAATGCTGTCAAACTGCATATAACTTCTACATCTCTCTCCATCCATAGAGCTTACTAAATGAGTAGGAACAGAAGTAAATTATCAAACCAGTGTGTTATATCATGCAAATACTGCAAACTCATCTGTGGCCAATATAGAGTCTCATCTCTTCTTACATGTCTTTGGGATGTTACCAGAAACTAAAAGAAAAATACTAGCTAAACACAAGTGAAGAACTTCTGAGACAGTGAATGTATGTACAGCCCTGTCAGAGCTGTAGCTAGCTTTTCTGGCGCCCTGATCTGTTTCCCAATCTGGCACCCCTCTCAACTTTAAGTTGATGACCAATAAAAAAAGAGAGAAAAAGAAAAAAAAAGGTCCTCTCATATTTGAGACATTCACATGGTTTGGTTGTAATACTGATCTGCAGCTAATTTTATGTTATATATTTGTTAACAAGGTACGTCCACTGGGGCCAAGTGTTCCTGGTCAGTGTTGAGCTAGAAACAGTGTGTGGTCAAGTGACTGATTCGGAGTAAAACAGATGGTGGAAGGAATCAAACCCACCCTTGATTACAAGAAGCATCTCATGAGCAGTTCAGAGCTGACAAGTCCTACATGCTGGCAAATTGCCACTTAATAAACAAACCTGCATGTCTTATCCACCTGTACTGCTACTTGTTCCTCAGCTTTAAATCTCATGCAGCACTTCATTCCTCTTGGAAAAAAATCAAAATAGTTTGTCTCCTGTTAAGTTTCCTGGGCTGTAACCTATTCAGGAGCCAATATTCAGCAGTGACAGAGTAGCTCATTTTGTTAAATGCTCTGTATATAGTACATTTTGCCACACACAGACCAGGGTTCACATTCAGTGCTAGGTAGCATTAAATATTACAGTAGCAGTCACGTAATATGTAGTACAGTTTCAATACCAAGCTGATGCTATATTTCTTGGTTAAGTATATTCAGAGTGCTGTGAAGATGCCAGAGTAAAAGAGATCTTTTTCTACCAAGGAGTATACTAGAAGGTAGTCTGTTTTGCTGATTTTCAAGCAGAGTATTTATCCAGGGGCAATCATGTGACATAAAATAAAATCCAGTAAGGGATGAGTAGCAAGGAAGGGGTCATCTCACCAGCATGTCTGAGAAATCCAAAAGAGACATGAGTGAAATCTCTGAAATGTAAGAATATCAGAAGGAAAAAGTAGTCATAGTGTTTTTAGGTTTATGAAGCATTTTTTTGATGTTGTTCATAGACAGATAAGTTAAAAATAAGGAAGGTAAGTGAACAAGAAATTCTGCAGACTGTGGGTAGGCAAAGATGAAAGATATGCTGCATGTTACCATTGTCATTACGATGAAGAGGTAATGACTTATGAAGAACTAATGACTGGTGTCATATAAAAAATATCTGCACAAATTATGGATTAATTGGTGACCATGCATGTTTTGAATTTTGTCCTTCCATTATGGTGCAAAAAGAAAACATCTATTGTCCTTGCACATATCCAAGGCTGTTTTGAACAAAAGTTCACTTCTGTTACCATGGAGTGTAAATGATTCTTTGCTGTGTCTGTTTTCCACATTATAAACAGAGGTCCTTTGTGACCAATGCTAAACAACAGAAGTAAAAAAAAAAAATATATATATATATATATATATATATATATATATATATATATATATATATATATATATATATATATATTGTAGGTCTGAAAACATCTTTTATAGACTAGGCTATATAAGTTAAATTTAGCTGTCCTTTCTGGGTATGTTAAATGCTTCATGCCTTTTTATAACACTTTTGGATTACCCAGTTTTCTTTTTCCTTAAGCTTATTTGGTGACCATATGAGATTTCATTATTTCAAAATTCAAGTATGTTTAGAACGAGAACTCTAAAAAAAGGTAACAAAATGTCCATTTTACTGGATTTTCCAAGTCTTAAAATTAAATCAGCCACATGATTCGCCATTTTATACACATCAGTAATGTGAAAGTGATAAGTAAACTTAATTAGATGTGCCCATACCTTTACATTTTCCCCTATAAGCCATTCATATAATAGCATGTACTTACTGTATAGATCTAGAGAGAGAGATGTTTTATTTTTGGTAACTTTAGATCAGATTATTTCTAATAGCCCTAGCTCTTAGGAAACATACATCTCAACTTCTTAATGCAAGAAATCTAGACAAAGTCAAAAATAATGGAGGGACAATGGTCCAAAAATAGGGACAGTTTTTAAATATTGCTCTTATAAACTTATGAAGTTGATAGAATAACAGGTTTTGCCTTCACATGCATTTCTTAAAGGGTATGAAGTCTGAATCGCAATTATCTGCCCTTATCCTCAATGATTTACGTGAAAATCGCAAATTTTGTGAGGAACAGACCAAAATATTAGGCAAAACTCCTTACATCTGTGAAAATCAGTTGAAAGTCATGTTAGGAAGTGTACATGCTTTTGAAGTGTGCACATTTTGCAGTGGAGGCAAACATTTGCCTATTTTAATGTCAACTGTATAATAATTTAAATGAAAAATGTGTCTCAAAAGTGCTACTGTGTAGGTTAAATAAATGAAATATGTAATAAATATCCTTGAGGAAGTCACTGATTCATGACCCCTCCCCACATTAAGCATTTCTGTGATCTTAAGTATTTGTTTTCTGTACTGTAACCAAAATGCAGTGTTGATCACTAAGGTATCAGGAAGTTATGAATGCTGAAGTGTATTTAGGCTAATTTGAAATACAGATATTCCACATCTAAAGGGTAAGAGACAGCAGTGATTCTTGGAGACATAAAGGATCACATATAAAATGTATAGCTGAATTGCCTTGTGCATGCTTGTTTCCAAAACAAATAAAAATACGACCCATTTAAAAAGCATCAGAAAAGCACTTTTATGGTGAGAACCCCTGAAATCATGTTTATCAAAGAAAGACTATAATGCACCTTGTATTCTAGTGTTTTGCAGTTTCTACTGCCACAGCAGACAATTCGAGAAAAACAATACCCACACACAAAATGCCTAGGTAAATGTAACCTGTGCTAAAGGTGCAAAGGTATTAGATATCAAGGATTAGTTGTATAAAGATTTATGAGAAAACCTGCTGAAGGCAGCAGTAAGATTTGCCATCTGTGGCAGTGCAATTTTGAAGCAGCTGCATGATTTCAGCAGTAAATGGTTAAAAGTACAAAGAGTATGGACAGATTTGTTCAAGGTCACTTAGGTCATACGTACCTGTGACTGTGACTGTGTTTAGACTTGAGGTTGCCAGGCTAGTAAAATTGTGCAGCCTTAAGATTTTTATTTATTTGTGTCAGTATGTATGTATTTAAAACTTGTTTACCACTATAGGGTACTAGTCACAAGTGACCAATTTCAGTCTCATCTTGGGAATACAAAAAAGTCAGAATTATATTTAGTTAGAGCTCAAGAGTATAATGAAAATCCCTGCCTGTAATATATCATTATCAGCTAATAAAATGTAAAAATATATACAGTGGAAATCTGTAGTATTTTAATACCACTCAACTGTTCACATCTTTGCAGAATGTGTAGATTTTTGCCACATATTTTGACTTGTTCCTCATAAAATGTATGTTTTTCTGACAAATTATTGAACATTGAGGTCATTAAATTATAATGGGCATTTGAATTTCAGATTTCATATCCTTCAGAAAGTGCATGTTAACAAAAAAGGTATCAGAGCAATATTTAAAATCTGTCCCTATTAATGGGCCTTTCTCACCCCATTATTTTAGGCTTTGTCCAGATTTCTTGAGGTAAGAGGTTGAGAGATTTGCTTACAATACATCAAGACAAATCACATTTAGAAAGTGATGTGTGTGTGTGTGTGTGTGTGTGTGTGTGTGTGTGTGTGTGTGTGTGTGTGTGTGTGTGTGTGTGTGTGTGTGTGTGTGTGTGTGTGATAAATGCAGTTGTGTGTTGTCTGAATGGGAATGATGAGGTAGCTGAGTGGAGCAAAAGAGATTAGACAGGGTTTGCAAGTAGCTGGAAGACGTTATGTTATACAAACGTTTTGATATCAAAAGCATTCAGTATTCTGTTCTTGATAGAAATGTTTGCAGTCAATCAGCATAGCTACATCTGTTCAGTTTACTTGTTCCCCAGGTTTATATCCAGCATTTTGTCCTTTACCTGTTTTGTTTTTCAGACTCTATTAATTCTTTCTCATGCATTTCTGCAATTTCTAACTATGCTGTTTCCACCACTAATAAAAATGTATTGTATGCATCGTTTACCTACCACATCATCTGTGAAGAAATGTTTCCCTGCTTTATCTCTTTCTTATGCTCTTCCAAGTGATACTGGTGGACTGCACAGTAATACGTCTACAGACAAATACAAAACATGTAATCCAAAAATTCATGAAGAAGGCATTTTACTTTAAAAACAGCATTTCTTAGTACAATTTCCAGAATAAGGCATTCATTTTGTTGAAATAAAAACATTACTTAAAATCATTTTTAATTTCTTACTATTTTATCTCCTGGATATTATTTTTGGTTAATAATAATAATGAGTTTAAGCATTTTCTAGGTCTTCCAAACATTTCTATTTCTTCAGTTAAATATTTTTTTCCTTTGATGACTGGGAAGTCCACTGGGCCAAGAAGACCCCATTTTCAATCGAGGCCCTGGGAGACAATCTCCAATGAACAATTAACAAGCATACACAAAGCAGTATAATCATCTAAATCAGGTTGAGAATACAGCATAATACATTTGAGATATAATACAATCATGCAAAGAAATGCAAATAATAGGACATTGCTGGAAATTTTGTATGTACAACGTTAGATACATTTAGTGATATAAGAGAATCTAACAAGGTTAGCCAAGGTGCAACAGAAGGCTGTCCAGTACTGGTTTAATGGAGTGTAGTAGTAGACAAAGTAATGGTATGAGAAGTAGGTGTAGCAGTCATCAGCAAATACTATCAACAGTGAAGAATAGTTTCTGTTTTGATTGTTAATATTTGCACTCCACCCCACTGCAAATTAAATGACATGCATAGCACTGTGTATCGTTGCCTTTTGTGTCTAACAAACTAGTAACATAAAGTAAGCTTTAACTTTAGGATATCATCATTTAAACATCGCTCTAAAGATAATGTTAAAACAAAAGTTATGATCTCTTTTCTGGCAGGGTAAAGCAGCACACTGAAGGAAAGTTAAAAAAAATGGAGCTATGCAGTAAAAAAAATTTAACCCAGAATAATGAGTAATAATAAACGCTTGAACACCCTTCCATAATTATTTCCAAAGTGTGACTCTGTAGCATTAAAGGACTGTGTCTGTTCTCTTACATGTAAGGCATGCAGAAGGTTGGAGTGTGAATGACGCAGGAGCTAGTCTGACATGATGGCTGAATGCTGGAGTATATTTTGACAAAGATGCATGGTTTCATGATTCAGGCTATGCTTCACAGTAAAGTGCGATTAACCTTGATCTCCAGAGAGGAGCCTTCTTTCGTTTCTTTAGCCAAGGTTACCTTCAGAGCCTTTTACTAACAGTAAGCTAAAAAGCTTCACTGTATCTTCATTTTCAGCACTGAGGTCCCTTCTGCCCCTTTCCAGGTCATAAATCAGAGTGATGCAGAACCAGATGTGACTGCACTTTAGCAATGGAAGCTAACAGGGTCACACAGAAGGTATGAATGTTTCAACCATGACAGCATGTAAAAAGATACAGGAGCACTCATACTATGGCTTTGTCCCAGACTCATGACAGATGAGAATGGAGAAGGCTATAAAGTAAAGCACATAGACATAAAAGCATGTGCAAACACAAACAGAGACAGACACACACACGCACACAAACACACACACACACACACACACACACACACACATACACACACACACATACACACCCTTGTGTATGCACACACGGATGCACAAGGACACACACAAATGCTTAGACACAGAATTTGTAGAAGGCAAGTGTGTGCATTAACATCAGAGAGCTCTGTGTTATGTAAGAACCACTGAAAACATTTTATGTACATCTTTTTGTAAGTGAGTGTGCGTGTGTGGGGGGGGGGGGGCTATTTAGCTCTTGAGTTTAATTGCAATAGTTAAACCAAATCAAGAGGTTTAGAGATGAAACTATGAACAATTCCCTTTTAACTACCTGACACCTTCAATTTTAGAGTTAACACAAGGGAGGAACAGTTTGTAAGATGCAGACTTTCAATATTTGAGTTGTTGAGATTATTCGAGTTAAGCCCTGGGCAATTTCTGTAGCCCTGTTATTTTGAACAGAGACAGCAAAAACAGTACTTCTGCAGAAATTTCCAGCACAGAATACATAGAATAGAACACCATATGAATATTACTATATATTTTCAGGGCTGAAGGCACTATACATTCATCATTTACAAACTGTGTTTCTTTGGTTTGAAAGAACGTCTGTCTACCTCTATGTTTGTTTATCTTTCAAGCCCATTCGACCCCAGTGAGGCAGCATATGTAGGAGATAACTTGCATGTAAATGGCAGGCCTCCATTCCAAGTGAATGTAACAGGTTAACTTAAGCCCGAAAGGGGAAATCTCAGTCTACCCTTTCTTTAGTGGTGCATTTGCTAGCTAGGAATGCCCAGTAAATGGATAAGCACACAAGCATTCTGCTTTGCTTTTTATTTGTATTAACTAAATTATTTAGCCTTGATGCAAGAGCTAGAAAATTTAGAATGCAGCAAATGAACAGTGGCAGTGACTTTTACAATAAATATGAGCTGTTTTGTAATATCTTTAAATCTGGTGTCTAAAACCCGCATAATAATGACTGCTTGATTTTTTTAGACTTTTTAAGTTAATTGCATTTTAACAAGAAGACAAAATTGGAAACATTAAAGTTTGTACCTGCTGTATAATCAAGAGTTAAACTGATGTATATGTTTAATCAACTGCTCATGTTATTGACGATGCATTGTCAGACTTTGCGTTCACATGGATTCTGTAATGCGATGTCTGAGGTTGTACAACCTGAAGAAAAGTGAAAAGGTATTTTTTTATTTAACATGTTTCCTTTTCTCTGAAGTTGTGTGACTTCAATGGTAGTATAAATAGAGATCAAGGGTGTGAGTGCAGAGCGTCAGTTTTAGAAGTGGATTGAGGCAATACTCCATATCGATTCCCACCTATATTGGGAATAAAAGCATTGTAACTAAAATATCTAAAGCATACAGCTCAAGCACACAAAATTGAAACAAGATTATTGCACAAAATTTGTAAGGAGTAGCATGGAATTACATGCAATAATTTAAATTTACTAAAATAGTGCAAAGGTATTTACAGTCTGCCTACTCAGATCCCTTACGTTTAGCTATCAAAGTTATTGTTTATAATGATATAGACTCGCAATATCTAGAAAGGCTAATTGCTCCAAAGTCTCTATTACCTTGAATACAGAAGAAGGAAGGAAAATTATTCTAAATCTCTATTATCTTCAATACAAAAGAATAAGGACTCAAATCTTGAAGAATACAGAGGAAGTTGTTTTAAGACTGCATTTCAAAGCCAGTTAATAGTGATGTTCAAAAAATATAATCCATATTAAAAATCTAAATTGTGTCCAGTAAGAAATTATACTTTTAATTCTAATACTTAAAGTAGAAAGGCATAACTAGGTAAAAAATATAGATATGGATGTATAAGTGATCAAAGAACAGACAATATGATGGCATGAAGGGGTTAGTATGCGCTGAATGAGAAGAGCATTAAAAAGATTTGTGAATTGCCGTTAATGTGAGCAGCTATTAAGCTGAGGGTCGGGAGGCCTTTAAGAGACAGGGTTTGTGGGATGTCCAGGAAAATGAGGAAGCTTGAATTAGTTCCTTGGCATAAAGGGATGGAGCTCTGACTATACTCCAGATAACCTAGTCTGGGCACTGGAGGAGCTACCCTGGTAGGGATAGGACTAAGGCCAGTCTGGCCAAGTAATTGAAGAGTTTCATCTTGGAGAAATCTGGGTAATGCAGCTCTTGCAACTTGAGATCAAAGAGACTGAATTTGCCACAATATATCCACATAGTCTAACTGTAAATCATGAATACCTGAAAATGCCAACTCATACCAAGTCAGTATAGAAGTTATTGCACTACAGTTTGTAGCCAGTAGAGGGTGATAGCAGCATATGAAAAAATGACTAACCCTTGTTGGATTATGGCTGTAATCCCATACCTTTTTGGATTATGGCTGTAATCCCATACCTTGTTGGATTATGGCTATAATCCCATACTCTTGCTTCCAAGTGATATAGGGCACTGACATTTGGTAATAATGAATAGGACAGTATGGTACAAGGGCTTTTTGGTCAAAATGAAAGATAAAAATGGTGCAGAGATGATAACTAATTGGATGGTAATGACAGAGAGAGAAAGGGTAGAGATGAACTGGACAGGAAGATTCAAAAGGAAGCTAACAGACAGGAAGAAGTAGGAAATGGTAGATGAGAAATCAGGCCAACGTGAGAGTATGGACAGAGGTTGTCAGAATAGTATAAGTAACTGATGTGAATAGGGACACAGAAGCTACAATCATGAAACAGAGGAAAAGTAGAAAGAAGCCAAGGTGGAGGAGCAGGTACAAATAAAGAGTGGCATATGATGTAGGTGAAACAGAATGAGATAAGGCCATGCAAGAACCAAGACCTCAGTGAGAGCAGAAGGGAAATGGGACAAAGGACACCCATCCATATTAAAAAGGTATAGGGTGAAAAGGACTGAACAGTGGTTAAGGTTTGTGGAAACAGCACAGAAGGATAGAAAGAAACTGTCTGTCCCTCAAGGAAGAAAGCAGTGACTCTGAAAATAAGTAAAGCTGGGAATGGTGGAATTAGAGAGGGATTGGGTATTTGTGGAATCAGAGAGTAATGCAGACGTGGTGCCATCAGAGAGGGATGGGGGAAATGGTGACACCAGGGAGAGAAGAGGAGTGAGCATCAGAGAGGGATGAGGGAATGGTGACATCAGAGAGGGATGGGGGAGTGGTGGAATCAGAGAGGGATGGGGGAGTGGTGGCATCAGAGAGGGATGGAGAAGGTTGCATATAGAAGGCAAAGTGGCCCTGGACAGAGTGTGAAAGAAACAAGAGCAATGTGAAAACAGAATGGTTTTATGACTGGACAAGGTGCTACCAATGAGCTTGAGTGTTGGCAAAACAGAAAGGAGACACCAGGTTACAGTGAAATCAGTCCTTCGTGCCAAGACATAGACATATAAGCTGGTGACCTAGGTGGACATCAACAGGGAGGGGTAGACACGTGATGCTCACCAGCTACAGCAGTCTGCCAGAAAAAGTGGCTAGGGTAGTAGTAAGCAGAATCATGGAGGTGGAGGAAAGAGGTCAAGATGGGGTATTTGATTTAGCATTTTCAGACAATTTACTCCTGCCAGTAACCTGCAAGAAGGTGATTTTGGAAAAGAAATACAGGATCTAACACTGGTCATGGAAAAAACACTTTTGACTAGTAAGGAATGAAGGACTTGACAGAGAGACCAACTCTGTGTGATGGACAAGTTCTATTTTAGTCCAGAAAAGAGATCAGTGCTCTGAGCTTCAAAAGTTACATCTTGAAGATATTTTCTTTACACTAAGATGATACCTTTCCACTAAGATGGAAAGAGGGAAGGAGTATCACATAAGCAGAAAGAGAAGAGGGATTTACACAGTGTGCAGAAGATTGAACATATAGCATAAAAACCAGCAAGGTTGCTCAGTGCATGGCTGTAAGTACTAGTCTGCCATGAGAGAAAATTGGCTAGAAGTAGGAGAGGACAGAGGATATAGCTGAAATCACAAAGCCATGGCCCACTGGTGAGACGGGTAGGACATGGAGGTGTCTAAGTACAGAGTGTTTAGGAATGACAGACAAGATAAGAATGGAGGTAGAATGATGCTGTTGTACATAAACAAGGGGTTCAATTATCAAGCCAAACAAGAAGAAAAAACACCAGACCACAAAGGACACAAGAGAGCTGACAGGGTTAGAACTTGGGATAAGCATACTAGTGTTTCATGTAGAGTAAGGGGGGCAGTTCTGATGACCTAATATATACTGTTAGCTTCCAGATATGTTAAGAGAGGAGGATAGAGACTGAAGGACAGAACAAATGAATGAATAGAAGAAAGAAAGTTATAGTAATGGGTGATATGGTTCTGTCAGGAACAGAAGTGGAGACTCTGGGATCCAGAGTGGATACAAGGATGGACCAGAAAAGATAGAATTTTGGCTGTAGTCCTAACCAAGGTGGGCAGGGTAATGGATGTCCAAGTATAGGCATCACACTACCATGTGACTTAGAAAAACGGATGGATAAGAATACAGTGATAAAGGCAATGATGAGGGTGTTTATTGAAGAGGGTTGTGCTGAGCTGGAGGAGAATGTCAAAATGTAGTTTGGAGTCAGGGAGCAAATTGAGGGAGTAAACAAACTACAGGAATGGACTATAGTTGGAGTATTCAGGACCATGGACAATGATTTTTTGAAGATGCTGAAAAGAGTAGAAGGCAGGTATGACTAAATAGGAAAGTGAGACTAGCAATTAGAGAAAAGGGTACTTATGTATTATTGCAACCACCTTATTCTTGTTATTGAGAAAGGAGTCATTGTGTTTTTGCAGGGGATGTGACGCTACCAAGTATGACTGTCTGATGACATTGGGTAATCATTCAGGAAGAGGAATAATGGCCTAATTCATCTTCCAGGGTGTCGTACTTTGGCAAGGAAGTATATTATGCAGAAAAGAAACGTGTTTCAAACATATGTATTCTCACAACCACATTATTTGTGTTATTGAGAAAGGAGTCATTGTGTCCAAAATCATAGTAATTGTATGTACTGATGGCTGAATGTGTGATTGATCCATTAAATTTACTATAACTTTAATTTTTCACCATTAAATTAGTGAGTCGGCTCAGTATTCTCTGTCTGGCATACAAAGCAATCTCAGACCCCACCCAGATGGGACTGCTGCATATCCACAAGTCAAGCTCCACTCGAGTAACCCACTCGCATGACCTCAACCTGGTCTGTGACATCAATAGGACTTGTTGGTGGGACAGATTTGTGTCCAAGAAACTCCCCCTTTTGTGGAATAGATTCCACATAAAGCAGAGTACCTCATTAAATCTTTTTTAAGTGCAACCTGGATAACTGGATGGGGAACAGAAAATACACGCCTGGGATTCCACCTGTGTCCCTGCTGGACAGTGGCATAGGGTGCTGACTTGTTGGAACATGAGCTATATTCTTGGATAGGTTTGTAAGGGCCTCAGGGCCAATAGTCTATTAACTTCCTATGATCCTATGAGGTTATATGGGAAAGAGTAAAGAATTTTCTGTGTTAAATTGGATTCTTCCCATATTATGCATTTTTACAGCAAAATGTGCTTGTCCATGTCCCATCTGGTGGTATTTTTTTAAAAGCAAGGATTGTTAGAAAATAACATTAGAAACCCCAATACATTAAAGAAAGGTTTCTTTATTGAGCAGAACTGTTCATGAATAATGTGGTTGTGATAATGCAGCTGTTAGCTTTAGTATCTGTTGAATAAAATTAGCTCCCATCCTGCTTTTCTGTCTTAAACACCCAATGGTAGAATATCCAGTAAAAAGAATTTCAGTTTATTTCCAGGTTTTGGAATCACTGTAATGTTGTAGTGACTGAAATACGCTATGCCTTGTAGTTTCAATCGGTACTTACGTGATTGCAAAAATACGTAAGTACCGAGAAAAGATATGACATGCAAGAGGAGAAAGAGAGTGGTAGGGAGACTAAGGAGGAAAACAGCAGAGCAGAAATGAGATGAAGCCAACAAGTGTGCGTATTGGAAGAGCGTCATTAGAATGGTCACGATAGAGGTGAAAGACTTCTTTTAAAGTTACACAGCAAAAGGAGGAAGAAGGGACTAGACCAAGATGGTAGAGCTGTAAGAAGACTCAGAAAAGGCAGACAGACACAGAATGAATACTTCACTTAAAACTATAAAATGAACACAAGGAGAGAGTGCCATGCTATGAAGGAGGTAGGACAGACCATGGATAGCAGAGACAGATACCAAGATTGATACTGAGGAGGTGAAAAGGGAAGCGGTTGTTAGAAAAGGTGAAGTAGTGTCACTTCATGAGCTGTCTACCATGGCCTTCATTAATCTAGCCAGTATGTGAGCAGATTGCCTGAAAGTGATTTTCAAGAAATCACTGGACAGTGCAAAAGTGACTGAGGAAAGGCATCAAAAAGTGTAGTAGTGTGATAGGCGTATAGAAGAGAGGGAGCAGGGAAAAATCCTGATAACTACAAACTTATATGCCTAAGAACAGTGGTAGGTCAAGTCAAGGAAAGCATCCTGCAGTTAAGACTACTTATTTTCCTAAAGCATACAAATCCCCAGTTTAGAAATGAACAGCAGTTCGCATTGGGAGGGAGGTATCCATCACATCAATTAAATTTTTATGACTGTGTTGCAATAGAGTTTAACAGGAGAGATCAGGTTGACTTGATTTACTTGAAATTCACAAAGGCCTTTAACCAGTCCTGCACAGGCAGCTACTAGAAAAATTGGAGTGGCTGAAAGTGGGACAAAGAATGACAGTTTGTATTTCTGCATGGTTCATGGGTAGCGCAGCGAAGGTTGTGGCAAGAGTGACAAAGTCACGAATAATGAAGGCGAATAGTGAAACAATTGAGGCTTCACTCTTGGGGCTATTACTTTTCTCTGTTGTTTCACTTTGAGTCACTATCTGTATTATGTATTATGTTTGCCCCTGCCTCTCTGTACACTGTCATTTGGAGGCTTCAGTCACACACACTCACTGCTTTGTTAATATCAGTTACAGACACTGAACCTCATAGAACCATGAAGAGTATAAAAAAAAGCACTGTTGGAACACTGCCTTCCAAAGCACATATTTCAATAATGAACAAATTACTCATCTGGAATGAAATTTACCATATGAACAAATACTACTGTAAACAACAGTGCCCAACCAGCTGCGATATGAACTGTCTCATGTTAAGCAATTAACTGGAACAAAAATCATGCATGTCTGGGAGAAGAGCGAACATGATTAGTCTTTTCCCTGACAGCAAAAATATAGCAGAATCAGTGAATAATGGATCAGAGTCTAAGCTACAACCTGTAAAAGCTGATCTGGGAAGCTGCAATGTGGCCGTTCTGGCTGAATGCAAATTATTGCAGTTGATCCACAATAATGCTAGTATTAATTTTCAACTTGGGAAATGGAATTGATGGCAAAAGAGCAAAAAAGGTGTCTGCTGATATTAATCATATTGGGATGGACCACAATGGACAACAGAGCACAGGGCAATGGGGAAATCCTGAGACAAGACTTATGCCAGAAGCAAAGATGAAATGTTTCTACTGTAGCAAGCCTTGGCCTTGGTTAGTCCAAAGCTTGAGTAACTTGTGCAGTTGTGAAGGTCATACAAAGTGAGACATCAGGCTGCTCAAAAGAGTGCAGTGAAAAGACATCAGAAGGCAATGTGGGATGGACATTCTAGCTCTTCACTACAGAACAGGAAAAAAAAGGACAGGGAAGTTCTGTAACCAGATTACAGGGTCATTCAATTTTATAGATGTGAGAAAGTGCTTCTTCACTGAGACGGTTGTAGACCCATGGTGTAAACCACCAGAATGTAAGTGAGATGGAATCCAAAAAGGTATTTATAAGGGTGATAGATGGGTAGAAAAAAAGGTGATGTAGACATTAGGGTGGAAGGGGACATAAAATACTAAATGCAATTAAATCTTAGACTATGTAGGCATTGTGCCATCAACAAATGTTAAATAATATAATTATTTATGTTGTATTATACTTGATTCTAATTACCGGCCATCCATGTTGCAGTATGGGCACATTTCCTTTTAGACAAATTCCTGAACTCAGAAATACACACAGTGTCAGATAATGAATCAAAAGAAATGGAAATGGAATGCACTGGAAACAATGAAAAAGGGGGTTCACCTAGATATATATATATATATATATATATATATATATATATATATATTTTTTTTTTTTACTTCTTTATTCTAACTCAGTGGCTGTACCATCTTCAATTAACAAATCCTGAAAGCTAATTTTTCTTACCCAGTTCAACTAACATTGTGTTCAGTAACATCTGTTCAGATAAATCTATTTCAGAGAATCACAGTTCATTTATTTATATATTTTCCCAGTAGCCTCCCAAACAAAACTTCTTGGAGTGATTATAAATGATAACCTTAAATTTGACCTTCACGTTCAAAATTACATAAAAAAGACTCTCCAAAAATTAGGAATGTTCAACAGGCATAAAAAAAAACGTCCTTAGCAACACCACCAGAACCACGTCTCCCATCTCACTTATATGGTGCACCCATTCTAACCAACCTTCAAGCTACTGTTACAACTATGCTGGAGGCATGCTATAATAAAGTTGCAAAATCTGCCTCCAGCAAACCGCAGCCACCACTGTCTTGTCTTGAAGGTTTTGAACTGGTCTGAACTGCCTCACACTTAGCATACAACTTATCACCATGCGCATTTTGTACAAAGCCAATGACTGCCCTGCTTTTACTCCCATCCTCCATATCTATCGCCTAATAGACAACTTTGATCTGATAAACAGCATCTTCTCAGCATGTATAGACCCCAAAAATCCTCTGGCCTAAGTCTTTACTCATACTCTGTCACTAAAAAATACAATTCAGTCTCTCTGCAAATTAGTTCTACCTCTAACCTCTCCAGCTGCAAATTATTACTAAAAGGCTTTCTAAACAAAACCTGGATGTCCTTCTGTACTACTCCAGGCAGAACTAGCCCCTGCCTCTTTGTACCACTAGCATACTTTCACTATGTTCAGAGAGAAGGAATTAATAAAATCTATATTAAACAAAGATCAAATATATTTTGCATAGGCTATATTATCTAGTCATCTGTTCCAAAGAGTGTATTCAGTGTATTTAATGTCATCTCTATGAAGTGCAACGTGTAAATACTCTATTGACAATGTTCTTTTTCAGCTTGTGTAGTTCTCCAAATATTTGAGGTATGTATAGGTTTAACACTATATGAGCTGAGGCAGAATTTTTACTTAGTTAATATGTTATTCTCCTGTATCAGGCTTTGTAATAACTTTATTTAATTGTAACCATATTATGTCACTGTGAAGCTTTTCTCCATGGGTCTATGCTGAAAATGGGATATTATCCCAGTTGGACTTTCCCCATAAACAAATGTCAAATAAATAATAAATAATTTAAGTCATGGAGACCAAATATAAGTAGCCATTAAAAGTAGTAGCAGCAGTATAAGTTTATATGGGAACAAATGAGCATCTTCAGAATAACCTTTGAATCTGTTGCCTTTTCTCCAATGTCTACCTGTTACACAGACTAGTCTAGAGTTACTATTGTAATACAGAATCCTTTTATATTATCTTACCTATGTGTCAGCTTTTGCTAAATCATTGTCAAGCTTCTTCTCCCTTGGTCTCAGGTAAAGCAGAGTGGCACCCGGGTGCGCTTCATGGAAAATGGAAGAACTGTTGGAACATCTGAGTTAGCAGGTTGAATAAATGGAAGTATGCAGAGAAATGCTAGTGTTCCAAAAGAAAAATGCAAGTAATTCTACCGGAACTGATGTTGTAACAGTAGCAATGCTATTCACATAATGTGATAGGTGGCCTTCCGGTCTTGTCAGTTATTTATTGGCAGTGACTTGATTGTCATAGGCTCTGCAAAATGTTCTTCCGGTCCCCATATTTTTTTTATTTTGTTATCCATGATATATTTGCTTTCTAATGTTCATTTTAATGGTGAAACATAAAAACATCGATTCTGACAGCAGATTGTGACAAATTGGACTGCCTATTCTGGCCGTTTTCATTTAGTTTCTATTTTACCAACATTTTCTCTCTCTGCTTCTCCTTTGACCTGCCTTATGTCTGTCCTATGTGTTGTTAACTTGTCTCACTGCAAATTCCCCACAAGCTATTCAAGAAGGCAATTCTACGTATTCAGCCTTCCATATGAAAAAAACTTCTCGAGTCTCGCCAATCTCTCCACCTTATATCTGCAAGTGGCATCTTCTTGTACTAATTTCTGTCATCATCGTTCAAATATATATCTTTTATACACACACACACACACACACACATATATATATATATATATATATATATATATATATATACATATATATGTATAATAATATAATATATATAATATATATATATATATATATATATATATGTATAATAATGTAATATATATATAATATATATATATATATGGGTGTGCATGCATGTGTGTTTTGAAATATACCCTCTTTTGCCAACTTTCTTCAGCACTTTACATATTTACTCATATTGCTTCTGTTAATCACAGTTCCTCCTGTCCACCTTTGAACTGCTTCTGCCTTTTCTATGATTCTGTCTCAAGCAGTGAATAAAGTACTTCACACTAAATTTTACAAACAAGCTGTAATGTGGACTAACAACATCTGTGGTGATGCAGTTTTTAAATCCTGTTATCACAAAAGCCTTTCTTTCTACTTTGTCACTTTGCTATGTGCATTTTCAACACATTCCCAACCTATTGAATAAGTTACCACTATAGGTCAAGGGAAGCAAGTCAGTCTGTCAACAGACATTTCTTCTACTGCTGATAGATTGAAGGAAAAGTGCAGAAACAACTTTTGGCAACAATAGAGTTTTCACTTTTAATCGTTGTACATCCTCAGATTGGATAATACATGTTTCAGGGGGTGCAAAATACCTGTGAAGTTCACCGAACGTAGTTTATTGAACATTTTTTTTATCTAAACCATATACTTTCCTGCCATACATTTTGCAGCACCACATATAGAAACTGAATAATACTGCTTCTAATTAATCTCACCTCCGGTACCCTATTAGTCAGTATTTGTGTGGGAACTATTTAATTTTGTACTCTTTCCCTTACTAAAAGCCATAGTTTTACTCAAGCTGCCATGCAGTATAATAGTACCTGTGTGTCTAATTTATAAAATAACCCTTTGAATGACATCATAGCAAATAACTTGGGTAGACTATATCAAGAGTACCTTTCTCATGTACGGCCCTGATTATGCACTCAAAAAGCTTTACTGATTATATTTCAAAAGACTCCTTCGTATGAATTCATGAATTTATGTGCATTTGGAAAACTCATCTGAAATGTATAATATTAAGTAATGATTGAATATTTCAATTCCTTAAAAAGTTAAAAAAGATGATTCTAATATAAGAGGAAGAATAAAATGTATGTGCAAATGATGTATGAGTGCACGTTTGCATGTGTATTGACTAGTCAAGTCAGATAAACTACATCCAAAATAAGAAAAATATTAGTTATATCACAGATGTAGTCTGCCTGTGTACTATTAACTCTATGCATGATACATACAGGTTATATCACAGATGTAGTCTGCCTGTGTACTATTAACTCTATGCATGATACATACAGGTTATATCACAGATGTAGTCTGCCTGTGTACTATTAACTCTATGCATGATACATAACAGGTTATATCACAGATGTAGTCTGCCTGTGTACTATTAACTCTATGCATGATACATACAGGTTATATCACAGATGTAGTCTGCCTGTGTACTATTAACTCTATGCATGATACATAACAGGTTATATCACAGCTGTAGTCTGCCTGTGTAATATTAATGCTATGCGTGATACATACAGGTTATATCACAGATGTAGTCTGCCTGTGTACTATTAACTCTATGCATGATACATACAGGTTATATCACATATGTAGTCTGACTGTGTACTATTAACTCTATACATGATACATACAGGTTATATCACAGATGTAGTCTGCCTGTGTACTATTAACTCTATGCATGATACATACAGGTTATATCACATATGTAGTCTGCCTGTGTACTATTAACTCTATGCATGATACATACAGGTTATATCACAGATGTAGTCTGCCTGTGTACTATTAACTCTATGCATGATACATACAGGTTATATCACAGATGTAGTCTGCCTGTGTACTATTAACGCTATGCATGATACATACAGGTTATATCACAGATGTAGTCTGACTGTGTACTATTAACTCTATGCATGATACATACAGGTTATATCACATATGTAGTCTGACTGTGTACTATTAACTCTATACATGATACATACAGGTTATATCACAGATGTAGTCTGCCTGTGTACTATTAACTCTATGCATGATACATACAGGTTATATCACATATGTAGTCTGCCTGTGTACTATTAACTCTATGCATGATACATACAGGTTATATCACAGATGTAGTCTGCCTGTGTACTATTAACTCTATGCATGATACATACAGGTTATATCACATATGTAGTCTGCCTGTGTACTATTAACTCTATGCATGATACATACAGGTTATATCACAGATGTAGTCTGCCTGTGTACTATTAACTCTATGCATGATACATAACAGGTTATATCACAGATGTAGTCTGCCTGTTTACTATTGACGCTATGCATGATGCATAGAGGTTATATCACAGATGTAGTTGGCCTGTTTACTATTAACTCTATGCATGATACATGCAGGTTATATCACAGATGTAGTCTGCCTGTGTACTATTAACTCTATGCATGATACATGCAGGTTATATCACAGATGTAGTCTGCCTGTGTACTATTAACTCTATGCATGATACATGCAGGTTATATCACATATGTAGTCTGCCTGTGTATTATTAACTCTATGCATGATACATGCAGGTTATATCACAGATGTAGTCTGCCTGTGTACAATTAACTCTATGCATGATACATGCAGGTTATATCACATATGTAGTCTGCCTGTGTACTTTAACTCTATGCATGATACATACAGGTTATATCACAGATGTAGTCTGCCTGTGTACTTTAACTCTATGCATGATACATACAGGTTATATCACAGATGTAGTCTGCCTGTGTACTATTAACTCTATGCATGATACATACAGGTTATATCACAGATGTAGTCTGCCTGTGTACTATTAACTCTATGCATGATACATACAGGTTATATCACAGATGTAGTCTGCCTGTGTACTATTAACTCTATGCATGATACATACAGGTTATATCACAGATGTAGTCTGCCTGTGTACTATTAACTCTATGCATGATACATACAGGTTATATCACAGATGTAGTCTGCCTGTGTACTATTAACTCTATGCATGATACATACAGGTTATATCACATATGTAGTCTGCCTGTGTACTATTAACTCTATGCATGATACATACAGGTTATATCACATATGTAGTCTGCCTGTGTACTATTAACTCTATGCATGATACATACAGGTTATATCACAGATGTAGTCTGCCTGTGTACTATTAACTCTATGCATGATACATACAGGTTATATCACAGATGTAGTCTGCCTGTGTACTATTAACTCTATGCATGATACATACAGGTTATATCACAGATGTAGTCTGCCTGTGTACTATTAACTCTATGCATGATACATAACAGGTTATATCACGGATGTAGTCTGACTGTGTACTATTAACTCTATGCATGATACATGCAGGTTATATCACAGATGTAGTCTGCCTGTGTATTATTAACTCTATGCATGATACATACAGGTTATATCACAGATGTAGTCTGCCTGTGTATTATTAACTCTATGCATGATACATAACAGGTTATATCACAGATGTAGTCTGCCTGTGTACTATTAACTCTATGCATGATACATACAGGTTATATCACAGATGTAGTCTGCCTGTGTACTATTAACTCTATGCATGATACATACAGGTTATATCACATATGTAGTCTGCCTGTGTACTATTAACTCTATGCATGATACATACAGGTTATATCACAGATGTAGTCTGCCTGTTTACTATTGACGCTATGCATGATACATACAGCTTATATCACAGCTGTAGTCTGCCTGTGTAATATTAATGCTATGCGTGATACATACAGGTTATATCACAGATGTAGTCTGCCTGTGTACTATTAACTCTATGCATGATACATACAGGTTATATCACATATGTAGTCTGCCTGTGTACTATTAACTCTATGCATGATACATGCAGGTTATATCACAGATGTAGTCTGCCTGTGTACTATTAATTCTATGCATGATACATACAGGTTATATCACAGATGTAGTCTGCCTGTGTACTATTAACTCTATGCATGATACATACAGGTTATATCACATATGTAGTCTGCCTGTGTACTATTAACTCTATGCATGATACATAACAGGTTATATCACAGATGTAGTCTGCCTGTTTACTATTAACTCTATGCATGATACATACAGGTTATATCACATATGTAGTCTGCCTGTGTACTATTAACTCTATGCATGATACATACAGGTTATATCACATATGTAGTCTGCCTGTGTACTATTAACTCTATGCATGATACATACAGGTTATATCACATATGTAGTCTGCCTGTGTACTATTAACTCTATGCATGATACATACAGGTTATATCACAGATGTAGTCTGCCTGTGTACTATTAACTCTATGCATGATACATACAGGTTATATCACAGATGTAGTCTGCCTGTGTACTATTAACTCTATACATGATACATACAGGTTATATCACAGATGTAGTCTGCCTGTGTACTATTAACTCTATGCATGATACATAACAGGTTATATCACAGATGTAGTCTGCCTGTGTACTATTAACTCTATGCATGATACATACAGGTTATATCACATATGTAGTCTGCCTGTGTACTTTAACTCTATGCATGATACATACAGGTTATATCACAGATGTAGTCTGCCTGTGTACTATTAACTCTATGCATGATACATACAGGTTATATCACATATGTAGTCTGCCTGTGTACTTTAACTCTATGCATGATACATAACAGGTTATATCACAGATGTAGTCTGCCTGTGTACTATTAACTCTATGCATGATACATACAGGTTATATCACATATGTAGTCTGCCTGTGTATTATTAACTCTATGCATGATACATGCAGGTTATATCACAGATGTAGTCTGCCTGTGTACTATTAACTCTATGCATGATACATACAGGTTATATCACAGATGTAGTCTGCCTGTGTACTATTAACTCTATGCATGATACATACAGATTATATCACAGATGTAGTCTGCCTGTTTACTATTGACACTATGCATGATACATACAGCTTATATCACAGCTGTAGTCTACCTGTGTAATATTAATGCTCTGCATGATACATAGAGGTTATAATCACAGCTGTATTCAGCCTGTGTACTATTAATTCCATGCATGATACATAGAGGTTATATCACAGCTGTATTCCACCTGTGTACTATTAATTCCATGCATGATACATTGAACAAACAGATTCATAAGTCGCTATTAGGCATGCATTCTAGAAGAACATTAGAGCCTAACCAAAATTCCCACTTGCCCCAAAGCACTGCATGGTGAAGTGAAGTGAATTCCTTAAGGTCACTCAGAAAGAAACATCAACTCTATATCCTTGGCACAGGAAGCAACTAATTAATAAATCAGAGTCAGATTATGTAATCTTGCCTGATATCCAGGTGTCATTTACTGTTAATTTCCATGAGGCTTTCCATACTCTCAGGTGCAGAACCATTTTTAATTTCGCATGGAGATAAGATGTCCTTGAAAGTTTTACCAGTAACTGGACTCTTGAGTTTCCATGTGACAAATCTATCCACCTTCTGTAGTATATGTTCACTCAGGAGAAGCTGTGGACTTTGTATGCATTAGATCTTTAAAGTCTCTTCTTCATTTCAAAATCTGCATAAAAGGTATACAGACATTTGTTTCTTCACCACCCCACCCATTAAAACGTATACTTGGGTATTGACACAGTGTGTCCCTTTGCAACTGACACTCTGTCACATTAAAATAAAGGGATTTCAAGAACAAGTAAAGGTTCATTCATCGAAGGACATGGGGACTTTTGTTGCTTTTATGACTCAGATCATATAGGTTGACTTGAATGCAGCAGACAGAGCAGTGCCTCTATTTTCCAAATTAGTGGGCACCAGGTATTACTTCTAGAGTGTGACAAGGACCCTGTAGGGCTTATAGTTTTCAGTCTGATACTGTCCTTCCCTGAACTACTGGGGTTATTTTAATAAAACTCAAAAATGAAAGGCAAACCAAAATGAAACACTGGCAACTGGTTCAGGCAAATAAAACAGTGGACTCCCGATGAAATGTGTATTTAATGGATAACATAAAGTGCTTTTCGTCCAGTATATTAAGTTGACCTTCTTCAGAAAGGGGTTATTTTAATGCGTGGTAGTCCTCACATCTGCATGGCCTGTTTAGGGCTTTTTATTGAAATGTCAACACTTGTAACACCGAGTGCTGTCATACCAAAATAGATTGAAAATGCAGGAAAGGAGTGAATATCAAACATTGCTCTTCTCCATTAAACGTCTTTTTTGCTGGGGAGCAAGCCCACCTACACCCCCAGTGTCAGGGGCAAGCCCTCTACATACCCTAAACTTGGATCTAGACATTTCAAATGGTTACCCCTGCTATAAGACATGCCAAATAAAATAAAATATTTATACATAAAGCTACTCTATGCCAATCAGAGTGCCTCATTCAGCATTCCTGCATTCCCTTCTACCTTTCCACTTGTTTGATAATTCTCTTGCTCTGTGTTACTCACAGAAAGACTAAAGCAGTGAGGAAAGTTATACCAGATTTATATCAGATTTTCAAATTCATCAGCTGTGGCATTGACATAAAAGAAAACAGAAAAAGTATAACTGTGACTAATGAATCCATTCTATTTGCATTGACCCTTTTCTAAGCCATACTCTTTTGAAAATGCCATGTAATGAATTCTAACTCAAATATTTAATGATAATACTACATCAGAAAAAAGTTCACTTATATAATTGTTCCAAATGTTCATGGTTCAGGATAGTGCCAAGTGGGACCCAGTGCCCATGCAATACATAGTTATTTTCTGTGTCATCACATAGTGTTCTACCATAACAACAAATGTACCATTTGGAAAATATATGTTTAATATTTCATCTTTCTTAAAGTAATAATATTCTCTGAATGCTTTCAACTTTTCTACATTCATTTCAATTTTTAAGTAAATAGCAGATATATTCTTTGATATTATGCCTGACTTTCAGATCAATTTATTTATGATCATAATATTTACTATGGGGTGGGAGGTGGGAATGAGCATTTCAGTGCTGGCTGAGTGTGAGGGTGGATTTCTGTCCTGAGTATGGCTACCAGTGAAGATCATAGACTCTAGTTTGGGAAAATAAAGTCTGAAGGAAACACAGGCAGACCATTTGCAGAGAAGGATTTGAGTCATGCTACATGCATATAAATTGTATGAATGTATGTTACTACATACCAGCTGAGTTAAAGATGATATAACCAGAATTCTCCCCCTGCCATGTGAATGACGCCATGCTAGGATGCCCCTATCTCTTCTCCCTCCTGCTGTGGAGATTGAGGAGTGACACTGGGACATGGTAAATTACAGACAGAATGGAGGCATGAAACTGCTGTGGAAAAATAATGCCTTCTTTACAGATGCAAAATGAAATTTGAATTGAATGCATTTTTAACATATTGCTCCTGTCTTCATGTTGATATTTGCTTTATATATGAAACATAGCTGTGTTAATAGTTATGAAGTATTGAGGGCCTGGTTATTTTAAACACCTTCATCCATGCATTCATTTTACACCTTAAAACCAACAAACACCCACTGTTAATATTTTGTAACATGGCAGTGAAATGATTGCTGTCAAAACTTTTAGAGTTTTCCTACTGTCATCACCAACCCTTAGCATGAATTTTTCAAAAGTTTTTTTTTCCATTTAAATTCACAGCTAGTACAAAAATACCAGCATAAATGGCAGTTGGGCTTAACAGTCTCATTCAATCCATTTTTATATTTTAATTTGTACAAAAGAAAAAATAGTCATGCATGGCTAAGTTCAGCTGCTGCACTTGATAAATTGTAATTAGCTTTGTAAATAAATGTTAATATATAAGGCTGATTTTCTGCTTATTGTATCCTTCTTGAAGTGAGCTTCATGTATTGTTTTACCTAGTTGGATGCCCTCAAGTAATGTCATGCTTTGCTCTGCTTGGCTCACAAATAACCACCAGTTTTTGAGTGCTAACCGATAAGGCAGTATCGTTCTTAGGCTAATCTCTGTAAACAGTGTAACCTTGGAGTCATTCCAACCCTGTCTTTTTAGTTACGATGAACAAGTTGCAATGCTATGCCCCACAGTCATGCTTTTGTTTATTTTTCTCACCTTCACAGCCTTGCCCATTTTAAATCTGCCATGTCAGGGTTAAAGTGGCAGTGGTGAAGGTGAGTCTGTTGATATGCATTTGTGAACCGTACAGGCATTGCAGGCCATTTTACTAAGTAAAAGCACCATCATAAAACTAAATACAGATTTGTTTCAGGTCTTGCAGTGTTTGTACACCTTTACTATAAAAATGGCAAATTGTTGTCTATGTACTAATTTAATTGTATAAAGGCTGAGTTCAAATGTAAATAACACTTTAAATAAGAAAAATTAGCTGTGGGGTATAAGAGATATGCAGAAACATTTGGCAACTAAAATGAGCAAGACTGGATTTCTATAAATAGAGCATTAGGTAATGTGGCTAATAGTAAGAAAATGACTGTTGTTATGAGGACTTGTAAGTGGGAAGGGAAGTTGTACTATCACCCAGCAATAAAGAAGAACTGTTATGACTTAAACTATTAGTGTATGAAATGATAGAATGTGAAGGGATAAATGTTCATGTCGTATTACTGTCAGTGTGTCCCTGGGCCCTATGGGGAATGAGAAGTACTAGGGGGTTATAAGCAGAAATCATTAGGGGAAACATGAACCTGCAGCTGTGAAAAGAAATAGGTTCATAGATTAGTACTAAGCTAACTGCCCTTGAGAGCCATTTTAAGCCTAGCCAATTATCCCTTGTGAGACTTGAACCTTGTGTTTGTAAGGCAAACACTTTAACCATTAGGCCACCCTCCCAACCAAATTGGCACAGAATTGTAACCCAAAACTTGAAGGAAGCACAATGCAGTAATTTAACATGTAAGCTACAAAGAAATGTCTTCGTTTTCTTATGGAAGCAATATGAACAGTTACTCCTACCTTAAGAAATGCAGGAAAATGATAATAGGTATTAATTACTAGACTAATTATGCAACACATAGTTTGCAATTAATTGTCTCCAGTCCTGAACAAGAGAAGGTGATGGCATACTACCAAACCCACATTAATCCAGTCATATCTACTGTAGCTTGGAATTCAGTGGAATGTTAATTAAAACTGGTGAGTGTAATGACAATGCCAAGCAAGAGAACACCAGTACCTCTAGTGGCTGGAAAAGCCCACTGTAATAACCTTGTTACCTAGACACATCGTTACCCAGATAAGCTTGTAATAACCTTTTACACAGAAGTACAGTTCTGTCCTGACATTCCTTTTTTTTACATTCCTGAATAACTCTGACAGATTTGACCACATCAGCACAGTTTTGCCAATGATTTTCCAAAATGGAAATTTTTCAGTCTGTACCTAGTTGTGTTGTCCTTCTCTCACCTCTCTAGCTGTGTTGTTGTCTGTAGCCTTCAGGGTACTTACACATTCATATGATTCCACCAGAATACTACCTGTCCTTGTGTCTGACAAGGCAGCATCTTGGAACAGTGATTTGAACTGTATATTCCATCTTCTCTCATGACCTTACTTCCTCACCTCCTTATCTAGCATGAAGTTTCTCAAGATTTTGTTTTTAGGATCTTTTTATCTCCTTGTCTGCCAACTATCAAGCCTTCCCCAGTGAGACCTAAGCACATTTGTTCCTTTGTGGTGGGGTGTCCACGACAGAGTTGAGAGCCATCCTGAAAGGCCATCAAGGCGGTCAAGATAGTAGTTTTTGCCTCTACCTGTATCCTTCCTTTCATATGATCACTACTGAAAAAGATCACTGCTCTCCCTCTCCTAGATGCTGACATCTTGCTGGACACAGGCTACAAATGGGGTTTCTGGACTCCTAGCTCCACATCCAGGTGGCTGATGTGGACATATGTGACAGTGCATTGTACTCCTATTCCTGCGCCTGCTGTCTGCAAGTACACATCTTCCTGGTTAATAGCTAATGCTTTTCTACAAGCCTGCATGTGAACAGGAACAAATTAAGCTGACAAGTACCAGCCCCACCCCCCTGGATGGGTGAGTTGGCATAAACCTCTCATTCCCATACACCCACCCCACCCAGCCCTTCCAGTGCCTGAGCCACTACTCTAATGCATGTCTGAGTTGCAGTCAAGTCTTCTCCAGTCTGTGCTACAGAGCTACCCTTTTGCAGAGCTTTAACTCCTCGATAAAACATTATTTTTGTTCCCATTGTTTTTCTCCAGTAACACTTTCACTGAAAATAAATATAAATATGTCATTACCAAATCTGAAAAACAGAACTTTGTTATATGATCAAGTAGGAACATTTTTGAACAGATTATTCTTCTGATCATCACTTTCATCAAATCTAATATATACTAGGACTGTAGTTGTTGTGGTAAGGTTTACAACCACATTTTTTTTACCTGAGCACTCACACAATTAGCTGTAGTGGTATTGCATTGGTACTCATAGTAAAGGTGTTCCTCAAGTGCAAAAGAGAGATGTATAGGTTGTTTGCATCTGTTGTAAATTTTACTAACATATGGCTGATATTCTGTGCTCCTCTTTCTGCCATCCTATTTGTCAGTAGTGCATGCTCCCTTTTGTATGTACCTCACCAGACATCTGTAACAACTGGAGAGAGCACAGAGGTTTCTCAGCAAGAAATTATAGGGTACACAAAATAATTCTTATAAACTGAAAGCCCTGTCAGTGTATTCTCTCTCCAACAGGTTCCTAAGGGGTGACCTGTGCCTGGCTTATAGGGCAGTCTCTGAACTAGCCCTGATGGAAATGCTACACATTTATAAATCAAACTGCATGAGGGTCACTTGCCCCAGGTATCTTAACCTAGCCTCTGACATGAACAGGTCATGATGGAGAGTTAGATACATCTCCCAGACACTGCTATTTCTCTGCAACAAGCTTCGAGTTCACATGAAATAGAGCCCCTCCCTGAGCCTCTTCATAAGCAATCTAGATCAATGGATGAGTGACCGCACATTCACTACTGGGGTGGTGTCCATGTCCCCACTGGACAGAGGAAGTTGGTATTAACTAATATAGATCCTTACTCTGTGAACTTCACTCACCTAACCACTGGCAACTGGAGCTATTTGGGATAAATATGGCTAGGCTTGTAAGGACTCTAGGGTCATTAGCCTAGTAACCTTCTATGAACCTATGAACTTATAAGTAGTTAATGTAAGCTTGATATCATATGGTGAAATTCATGTTTTACAGGAAAAAGTCAAGAATTCATTTGTGCTGAACTGTTATATATTATCTGAAATGAATGAGTATGGCAATGGCACTCATCATTTTTATTAAGTCCTGCTCTGTGAACTTTTAAAGAAAATCCACACTAAATAGTTATCCTCACTGATCATTCACCACCCCCAGCTTTATGTCAGACTCTTTCTGGAGCACTATTAGACTACAATGGTCCTCTTCCTTTAAATCTGTGAGTGTTACACACCACATAGTGTATATATATATATATATATATATATATATATATATATATATATATATATATATATAAAATTAGCAAGGTGTGTAGGGCCCCTACAAAAAATGGTAGATTTCTTTTGCTTGGTCCGAGTTTGTGCCTTGAAGTATGCATGTTAGGGTGTAGATCTCTTTTTTCAAACTTTTCAGGTCGATAAATAAGGAAAACACTGGAACCACCACGAAATAAAACAGCAACTGATTTAATTAGAAGAAAAAACGAGCGCTTTCACGCACATCAAACGTGCGCTTCATCAGGTTACAAACAACATAACTTCTCTCCATCCTTATATACTCTGTAAATCACATGATAATAAAACAATTAAACAATAAAAATCGACAATTAACATATTATATTAACTAAATAGGAAGTCTTGACCAAATTAGGCAATGTTAAAATACTGACACCTAGGTGTCAGTTGCTATAAAACACCACAATACTATCTGCTAGATGCAAATCTCCAAGACATAAGGGCTTAGTGAAGGTGTGCTATCATGTCTCCACTTTATTATATTAAGAGATGTATCCTAATCATAGCTAATAAATATCAGTCATTCTGTCACTATGACAAGTCACCAGGAAATGCAATATAAAGATGTATAAAAGTGCAATAAATCCTGTATTAAAATACATATTGAACCCATCCTGAATAAACTGAAAGGAAAAAGAAAAATGTGAAACAAAAAGGAAAAGGGGGAGGAAGGGGGAGAGGGAGGAAAAGAAGGGAAGGGGAGGGGAAGGGGAAAAAAGGGAATACAAGGAAGGAAGGGGAAAGATGTGATAGGAAAAAAAAAAAAAAAAAAGGATAAAAAATGAAGGAAGGAAAGAGAAGATAAAAGGACTGAAACAATGAAAATAAATGTCCTGAGTCAAATGGAGTAACAAATGGCCCCCATCTATTATAGAAGTGCTGGTCTAATACTGACTGCTGTGTTGAGTCCTGGTTCTATGTGGGCTCTAAGGGACAAGATCCATTTTAGCTCATTGAGCTCAAGGGATCCTATGGAGTCACCTTCTCTTCTCTTTGGGTGTTGTATCTGTAAAACTCTAAACTTAAAAATGTGTTTCTGATAAGTCTGGCAGTGTTTGGCTAAAGGATTACTAACATTGGCCTTCCTAATGTCGTAGACATGGTTGTATGTTCTATCCTTGAGTCTGCATGTGGTCATACCCACATAGTAAGCCTCACAGCTATCACAACTAGCCAAATATATTACATTTGTTGTCTCACATGTAGCGTAGAAGCTGGGTTTGAAAACCAGACCCAAGTCCATACGCTCAAAACTTTGATCAGTAACAATAAATTTACAGATACAACACTTCCTACATGGGTAGGTTCCTTGTTTAATATTAGTTCTTATATCCAGTGTGTTTATCTGGATATTGTCCTTACACAATAACCTTTTTAGGTTATAGCAATTATTATACCTGAAGCTAGGTTTATTACCAACTATTTTCAACAAGTCGTTGTCCATGGTAAGTAGTTTCCAATTTCCTTGAATAATGTCCCTGATATACTGAACGTCATTTGTATATTTGATGTCAAAATATACTCTATTATCAGTCCTAGTCCTATTCACATAGGTTACATGCCTCTTTATTCTACTATTGTGTGATGATCCGCTATCCTGCTGGGAGGGATCATACTTATATCCTGATACCAATTGGGAGGGATAACCCCTGTCTAAAAAACATTCAGCCTGAAAATCCAGCAAATCCTCTTTTTTGTTATCAATATTACACAGTTTCCTGATTCTTGACATTTGGTTATTAACTACATTAGGAAAGACATATCTGGGATGCATACTCTCAAAATGGAGTATGCTATTCCTCCAGCATGGTTTCCTATACAAGGACGTAGTAATCTCATTGAGGAAACTCTTATAGATGGTGACATCCAGGTAATTAACCTGAGTAAAGGAGTATTCATGGGTAAATTTCAAAAAAGTTGTAGTCGAGTTCAGATACTCAACGAACTTATTCAGGGATTCAACCCCTCCATTCCAGAAAAGAAGTATATCATCGACATAACGTCTATAAAAGATGACATTAGTTGTAAAATTGTAATCATTAAAGACATAGGTCTTCTCCCATATGTAAACAGCAAGATTGGCATAGGCATTGGCACAGGGGGTGCCCATGGCCACCCCCCATGTTTGCCTATATATCCTATTGTGGAATAGGAAGACATTATTGGTCAAGATCAAGTCTAGGAGAGAGCATACAGTTAACTGATCCGTATGGTCTAGGTCACTTAACTCAATCAAACAGTCTCTAACAGCATCTATTCCAAAATCATTGGGGATGCTGGTAAATAAGTTCTTAATGTCTAAGGTGACCATCAACGTATCAGGTCTTATATTATCAAGTAGGGTAACATTATCCAGGTCATTTAATAACTCAAAGGAATTTTTCAAAATAGTGGGAATAAGACCTATCAAGGGACCTAGCTTCAACTGAACATAATGGGAGGCGTTCTCCGTGACCCATAACCTCCCAGATACAATAGGTCGTAAAGGTGGAGGAGTTAGACCTTTATGCATCTTGGGAAAATGGTAGATTTCTTTTGCTTGGTCCGAGTTTGTGCCTTGAAGTATGCATGTTAGGGTGTAGATCTCTTTTTTCAAACTTTTCAGGTCGGTGTTTTTAGTCTCGATATACTGATGTTTAGACTAACTTCCTGTCATATAATTGACTGTTCACATGAGTGTAGGCCCCATTATCAAGCCAAAAAGCTTGAGCAACAAAAATATTGAAACATAAAATGACCCATCACCCCTGCTAATTATATATATCAGCTCTGAGATCACACCATGGTGGGGAAAGGAGCAATAACCCAATTCCCACTGTGCCACAATCCCACATAATATAAGTCCTGTTCTCTTCATTGTTACATTGTTCAAGTTTTTTAGCTCGATGTTGTGGCTTTTGCTCATGTGAGCATTCTATTATATGATGGGAACCATATATATATATATATATATAGAGAGAGAGAGAGGAAAGAGAGACAGATATGTATGTAACTTGGTAGGTGGGATGTGCCTTCTGCAAAAAATGCTTACATTAAATTTTTATTCTGGGTTGAACATCAGACCAGTTGTGCTAACTGAGTTGTTTCCTCCCTGAGTCCATATATCTTTTATATGGCTGTAGTCACAATGTACAATTGAACAGCTTTGGATACATTAACCCATCTTTGTTCTCCACTACAGTCTTAGCTCTGTAAATTCTTGCAAAGAAATTTAGATCTGTGCATTTTTATATCATCTGCCAAATGCTGGACAGCTGTATGGTGTGCGCTCCATCCATGTTTTGTGCAACTTTAAGTAATCCCACTCCATTCCTCACAGTTCTTTTTTAACTGTTCTGTTACATTATAGTTGCATTTCACTCCCTCTAAAAGCTTAAATTCAAGTCAAAGCCTATGCATTCCAGTATTCCTCATGCATTTCACTTTACAAGATTTAGTAACTTAAGATTTAATACATGCATGTATGGCTTTCTCAGTCATAATGTATATTTACCTTAAAAGCTTAGTTGTCAGTGCATAAGACAAGATTCAGTAAACGACTTAGGCTGTGATTCATCAACAAGTTGCTTGCAATGTAGCATGCATTTCCATGGAAAATGACCATGTGCAGACCAGTAGCAAATCCTAGTGTTGTGTTGTACTGTAATACAGAGTCAGAAGTCTGCCACATATAATATATGTAAATAACATGCAAACGAAACTAGGTAATAAAATAAAGTCGTAATGAAATACAGATGCTTACATGGTGAACAAACCTGTAATTCACAGCTATATGGGCCAAAACTGCACAGCAAATTGCAAAATTGTGGAAAGGTGAAGATTTTAAAAAAAAATGCATTCTAACTCAGAATCACAACATTTAGTAGCTATTAGCAACAACAGTTCTCATTAGTATGTGCAAGGAGGCATTTGATGCCAATAAAAACATAATAAACTGTAGGTAAAATTCCATACATTTATTAATAAAGAAAATGCTGAACAGATAAATGCAGATTTCAGCATTTTGCAAGAGTTTGGCTGATGATCTACAGAATTGAGTAACTTTCCTATCCATTTGAAAGCCAAGGTATGAATATTATCTTCCATCAAAGCAACAGAGACCTTTCAGAGGTCAACATGAGGCATTTAAGGTATTTCTTAGGGTTCTGCTCTAGAACACTGAACAAATTCCTTGGTACAGATTTTCCACATATAGATGACACCGTGTCTGGTTTCTTAGCACAGCAGAGCAGAGAACCTTGGCTATGTGTGGCCTTTACAGCAATTATACCTCCCTGGAGAAGTGGCTGTCATAAATCATATACATCTAGCAATAAAGGTCTCAACAAGCTCACAGTCATAAAGGTTAGAAGTTTTGTATTTTTCATTGTTCATATTTAAACATTTTGGAAATTTGTTTCAATATTTCAAAATTCAATAAAATAATGAAGTTTAAAAAGGTTTGTAAATGAGAAATGCTACCATTCCATGAACTGCCAGTTTTTCTGTGATGCACATGGGATTACAGCCAATGTGCTCAAACAACACCCAGAAAGTTGACATATCAACTATAAGGCATACATATCGGCTGTATCACCACTTTCTTTAAGGTGCCATTCCACATGACCATTTAACGAGTTAGTGCAAGTGCTGTGTGTTAAGGAAACATATGGCAAAATATGTAGTGTGTCCTAATGTAGTAACCATCATCATCAACCCCCTTTTCCCATTTTCTATGTGGCACTGGAGTATCATGTCAATGGGCACCATTTCTCTCAATTCGGTGCACTATTCTACCATCTTCGACACTCATACCTGACTGTTGCAGGTTTTTCCTCTCACACAATCCATCCATCTCTTTGCTATGCACCCTTGTTTTCTCTTGCCTTCTTAATGTCTGTCACCAGACTGTCTTCTGCATTTCTATACATGTGCCCAAATCACTGTATTCAATTCTCTTTGACCTTCTATGCAATTGGAATTACTTTGGTCACTGCTCTGATGTTCTCATTTCTTCATATATCCTACAGTGTGCATACTGCCACCTATCTCAGGCACTTAATCTCTATCCCCCTCTAGCTTCCTCAACTTCTCTGCCTTGCCCAGGTTTCTGTACAATAGAGTAAACTTACTTTTCATATTCTCTGGCATTCTTCTGTCATAACACTTTGCTACTTGGTGGCAGCCTATCTGATTCGAGCTTTGACCTTCTCATTTAGACTTCCTTTTTTCTCAGCCACCCCTCCCAGATGCTGAAGTTATTAACCTGCTGCACTATTTTCCCTTCTATCTCAATTTTCAGCTTCTTCTGATTTATCCCATTTGACACCATTATAACTGTCTGTCTTATCTGTACTCAATTTCATCCCATGTTCCTTCAGTATGGCATTCCATTTCCCCTATCCTTTGGTAAAGTTCTTGCTCAGAGCCTACCTGTAATGCCACATCATCTGCATAAACATTAATTGATCTGTCCTTCCAAACTGCTTGCTAATATAGTCCATCAATAGTATGAACAGCAGTGGGCTCAGAGCTGAACCCTGATGCATACTCACTCCAACTGGAAACTGTTCTGTGACACAAAACACTGTACATAACTGAGTCACTAAGTCTTTGTACATTGCCTGCACTATTTCTAGCAATGTTTTTGGGACTTTGAACCAACGCCGTACTGTCCAAATCAGCTTTCTTAGACCTTCTCATATGCTTTCTCCAAGTCTAGGAATGCCCAGTTGGACTCTTTCTCCATCACTAGCTTCTTCTCAGCTATCTGTCTCACTGCAAACAATGAGTCGGTTGTGCTACATCCCGATCTGAATCCAAACTGTTCATCTCCCATCTTACTTTCTGCTGTGTGTATTAGTTTATCAGTCATCCTTTCCAGAACTTTCATCAGTGTGTCTGACAAGAGTTTGATATCTCTGTGCTGCCATTATTGTGGATGTCCCCTTTGTTCTTGTGCATTGGCACTAGTATACTTATTCTCCAGTCATCTGGGATATTTCTTTCCATACTTCTGAGTACCTTCAAGAGCCATTTCTCCCCTATCTTACCCAACATCTTGATCTTATCTGCTGTGACCTAATCTCGGCCTGCTGCTTTCCCTGACTTAATTTTCCTTAGCGCTGGGCTTTTTCTTCCATTGTAGTCTGTATCTGGGGCAATACAGTTTCTGTTGGGTTTTCTTTATTCAGAAACTGCTGGAAATACTCCTTCCATCTTCATTTGATATTCTGTGGACTGGTGAGCAGGCTGTTGCTGGCATCCTTTATGAAGGGTGTTTGTCTTCTTAATCCTTTTGTCTCTGTCTTGCAGCCAGATAGAATTTTTTGAGCCTTCTACTGAGTCGCTTTCCAGAAGCAAGTAGAGTGCCTTTGATTCCTTGCTTTTCGCTATTGCAACACCTCCATGCTATGAGAGCCTCTCTGCTAGCCAAGCAGTATTTCTTCCAAGATGTGATGCACATGAGATTATAACCAAAGTGACCAAACAACACCCAGACAGTTGCCATATCTACTACATGGCATGCATCTAACACCTCCTTCTTCCATATGTTACATATTTTTTGCCAGTAACAATAGATACTTGCTAGGGGCCTGGCTATTGACAACTATGTGGAATGCACAGAGTGTTGCTGCATCCCGAACAGTTCAGTTTATATACAAACCCATAACATCATTGACCAAGTGTTCTTTCAGATCAAAGCCTACTTTGGCTACTTAGGTGTGTCTTTGGAGGCATTGGTCTGCCATAACCTAAAGGATGCCTGTAGCAAGTGCCATGCTGCATATTATTATAACGAGGAAGCATACAGACCAGCACAGTGATACAAGTACAGAGTGTGCACACTACCGCATGGAAGGTAAACTGCATTATTAGCTGACAGCAATGAGGCTGAACAGGGCAAGCAACAGCTGCACCCACCTTAATGATTTATACCCACACTACCTGGTAGCACAGGCAAGGTGGTGACATTTAGTCCAGAACTTTGAGCTCTGATGAGCATACACTGACAGTGCAGTATTCTTATCAATTTGTGCTGGTTAATGCATGCTTCGGCCACACTGTGCATCATGGAGTGGGCCACACTCATTATCATGTGCACATGGACACAATGACACATGGCTGATAACATATACTGGGTTGATAGCATATCACAGGTGGTAGGGATGGGGGGGGTCTAGAGATGGCAGTTAAACTGGATCAGGGATTAATTCCTCCTAGTGAGTGTACACAACTATAGATTGGTAACCTGGATGGAGTCTAATGATAAGGTGAGGAGGCACACTACAATACAGTGCCTCTCACAGGTGAGGATTATTACATAGTGATGGCTCCCTATATGGGTGCCCAAGGTAAGTGCCCTACCCTGACCTCTGATGACACTGACAGCTTGAGCACTGATGGTGGTACTGGCAATCACCCATATGGAGGTAGACATGAATGCAGTATGTATCACTGTAGACCTCATAAAGCCAGTCATTACAGTGTCCATGGACTCCATACCCCCAAAAGCAGCTAAAAAACCTGGGTAATATCCTCACAAATGCTACATAAAACAGTAGTCAACACTATGATGGACTGGGTAGCTGTAGACAGGATGATAGCCTAACATATTTGTTGTTTGATCCTAAATGTTGGTCTCATCTCAGCAGCCATCTATGACATCTGATGACAGCCCTATGGTAATTATAACCACAAAGCTCCATCTTCTACCATTGCGGCAGTCAGTATTGCCAGTATTTGCTGACAGAGAGGACCACCTCCCCACTTAGGGTGGTGAAAACTCAGACTGTACAGCCTTAGGTTCATCATTGTGTATGGCCTCACCTTCATCCTGTACTGTGGGTGAATGGTAACTGGGATGAAGACAGATAGACAGACACTGCCACCCCTGCACAGCTTCCAATGTCAGCCTTTTATCCTACTCCAACCTCCACAAGTGTTACTATAACAGTGGTCTGTCCTGTAAATATAACAAAAGAGACATCAGAGTAAGCATGAGCACCTGCAATAATATTATGCTTCTTTGGCATGCATGATAAGGATGACCATTCAAGGTGTGTCATATGTTGTTACCTTTGCAACCATCCTGACATGCCTGGATACTTGATGCGCCTGTGACAAAACATAGGCTGTGTGTGGTCTGTTGAGCTTACTTTCTACATATATACTGGTGCTCTTCACTAATCTGACGCACATATTACTAACCTGGTGCATCATTCACAAGATGCACGGGGTTTGTTTTATCCTAATGCCATTGCCTACTCCACCAGGTATGCTCCTGGCACCATTGTTCCCCATCAAGGATAACAAAAACACACATATAGACCTGTGACTGATATTTCAGTTACCATGAAATGCGCTTTTGCCTTGGCATAATGTAGAATGTCAGTGGCATGCTTATGTCATTGCTGTAGTGCACAGTTCTGTCCCACCCACAGCACTGATGTTGTTGATCCATATCTGCCACATCTGGTCCCATAAAGACTCTATCTGATCAACAGACTAATGAATAACTACTTTATTATCCAGTTTACTTTTTTCAGTGACAATCTAACTTGTTTCTCTGTTTTGATAGGCTGGCTTTGTCTTCTTCTCCAATGTTTTTTTATTCTCTTTAGGCAGGCTTTCTCTCCCTTTGTCATCCTTCCTTAATGCATTCCTAGAGTTTATCCATTGTTCCCATTTTCTGCCATCATTCCACATTCCTCATTGCTGTGTTTGCCAGCAGACTGAATTCTTATCTTCTGCAGTCTCACGTTTTTATTCTTAGAGCACATCCTAACATTACTCCAAGTATCGTAATCCACCAGTAAGATGATCATTGATGACCAGTGCTTTTCTTATTTCATACAAATCACTGCAGTCGCGCCTTCTACATTAGTGTGAATTAGATCACAGACATTTTGCTTCTTAGGAGGGAAGCTGTTTTTGCTAAAGATGAAATTCCACTGAAGCTTAATGATAGATTTGCCTGACACCTTACCCTAGATGCATAGCCTATACAGTTAGTTACTTGATGAAATGTTCACCCTGGACCAAGGTTTTCCTCATGTTTGGATGTATTTGAATTCATATTGTTTCACTTTGCTGCCCTTATTATTTCATGGCTCACCAATGTAAAAGTGCTCTTCAGAGGGGGTTTTGAGTAATTAATCCATTTACTAAATACATAGTAAATAAGAATAACCAGTTTACTTTCAAAATGTGTAATGGCAGTTCATCGAATATGGGTTGGTCGAATGTGTGTCCTACCAATGTTCGTAATGTCTAACTGAAAATATCTGAATTCATATTAGTGAAAGTGAGTACACATTCACTAATATGAAGTCGATGGTTTGAACTGAGATGGCAGTACAGTGCAGATCGGGAAATTTTCCCATTTCCTCACTGAAGTGTGATTCGGAGTTGGTATATGTAATATGCAGGGGGTGTGGGGGGGGGTGCAAGGGGGCTTGACCCCCTGCAAAAATGTTAATGGTAACATAGACGTTCGGCATTGGGAGTTCTGATGTTCAAATATTGATTGTCGTGGTGACCATTTCTGACATTATGGTAATTCTGTATTACCAAAGTCGGATAAACAATTCAATAATTTTGTAAAAAAATTTTTGAGTTTCAGCACTTTGTTAGTAAACTGAATGACCACATGTGACATCATAAATATCTCCTAGCAGTTCAAGTAACTTATCACAAAAATGTATAATCTGATTTATAACATGCACAGTGTATCATAGGTTCATAGGTTCATAGGTTCATACTAGGCTATCTGCCCAAGGGCATTTATAAGCCTAGCCCATGGTTATGTGGCTTTCGCCACCCCTTTAGTTTGAATAAAAACTATGCCTATCATTTTGCTGTGCCTCTGTCAAGCAGTGACACTGAAGTAATCACTGGGGTATATCTGCAATCTCCCATCCATTGGTCAAGATTCCTCTTGAACAAGGCCAGAGAGGTGCTCTGCCTCACATGTACCGGGATTTTGTTCCACAGCATAGGGAGTCTCTGGGTGATGAATCTGTCCCTCCAGTATCAGTGTACAGGGGCTAGAATTAACTGCAGAAGAGCCTTGATGGTTTATAGTTTCATAGCTAATTACTATATTTGCAGTTTAGGACACCATTAGGGAGCCAAGCCCAAATTCACAATTGCCTGAAATCAGTGTATGGTGAAATGACTTGCTTAGGGTCATGCAGCAGGCAAATGTAGGCTGAGGGAATCCATACCTGTGGACTCTCTGAGGTGGCTGCCAGACTCGTTGGTCATACAAGTTACCAGATTCAAGCATAAACAAACAATAGATACTTAAAAATGGAATTAAGAAGACTTTAACAGTAATTGTGCATTGTCAACCAGTTTCTGGTGTACTAAAGGTAAGGAAATTATGGTGAGTTTGGTAGAAACAGGATATGAAAGGAAACTGAATACAGGTCTGACTCCATGGAATTGATGGATGATAACTTGAGTATAACCAAGCTAACCCAAGCTCGCCTAGTAGATCAGATGCTTATGGAGCGTGTCAGAGTGGTACGAATGAACAGGAGTTGACAGCTTGCCCATTCTGGGGGGAGTGTGGAATTACTGCCACTAATCTGACATTCCCCTGATGAAGGGAGGCAGAGCCGTGACTGCAGGGCAGTTTGCTGTAGATTAACATACAGTTGACCTGGCACTAATTAATGCTGTATACAGTGATGTGAGCAACTTCCACTTATTCGGGTTGGCAAAATATCCACTGGATGGCTGTGTGGATAATCTCATACTAGGATGACTTGAGCTCTTGTCTGCACTCGTCCACCTTGATGCTAAAGGTGCCCAGTATGTTGGGGTAAGTCAGACATGTGTTGGCTAGAGGTCAGACTGGAAGATAGATGAAATACTATGGGACATGGTGGAGTGCTAATAGCCACAAAGGACAAAAAAACAGAGGATGTCAGTACAGCATATTGTGATGTTTCCTTTCACTAACAGTAAGGAAAATATTTGTAAATCCCATCTGAAAATGTCTTTTTAACAGTGATTATGAACCTGCATGACTTGTGATCCCTATAAATGGAGAGGGGTAGGAGTGGTACATTATGAAAACAGGTTGTAGACTTTAGAAGTAAAATTAAGTTTGTTCTGTAGGAAAGTTAGGAACAGTTCAAAAGGATAGGACAGAATGGTAATATTTTCTAATTGTGTGATGGATTAATGTGAAAGTATGGAAAGCAACAAGAAAGTTTATCTGGGGTGAAGGAAGAAATATAGTATGAGAATGTCTAAAGACTTAGCTAAAAGTGGAAGCAAAATGAAAGCAGCTATAATGAGGAAAGGCAGCTTATAATATTCTGAGAAACTGGGAGATGGGAAAGCATTATATGACGTGGTAGGGCAACAGGCAGCTGGGGTCATCCAGAATGCAGATAGTACTTCCAGGACTTTGAGTTATTGCCAGCTAAGCGACTGCAGATGGATGTAAATGGTTCTTTGACTATACCGGGGAGTACATGATGATTAATCTCCAATCAGAATTATTAAAAACAAACAAGGAACTGAAACTACTACTGTTTATGTCTTTAAGATCTGTTTCTGCAAAAGAACTAAAAGTGCAGGAGAATACATATTGCTGTAATGACTAAGCAGCAAAGAGAAGGGTTGTTGAAATTATTGTGCAGAGTCAGAGAAAGATCAGCATTGAACAGAGAGTACTGAATAGTGTGAAGAAACCAGGAACTAAAGGCATTGTTGCCATGTGTATATAAATTAAAAGTCCTTTAGGCACACTATGCATCCTGTTCTTAAACCCCAGGATTCAGTAAACTCCACGTAGACTTTGTGCGAAGCCTACACGGAGTTTACATCTGTGCGAGGTGGTGCGCAGTGAGCAGCAGTGCTAATTACATATTCATGCCATGCACTACGCTTAAATGTAAATAAGCATGGTTTTGTGGCTGACAACAGTATTGCCAGACAGGAAACCATGTAAAGCAACATGGATAGCAATCCTGTTTACATCAGAGCACAGTCGGTTAGCGTGTTTGTGCCGAATGTCATAATAATCACCAGGGCTGAACATACAATTTTCTATAGCACTCAATCTCTTAGTGCAAGAAATCTGATCAAAGCCCAAGATAATAAGGGGACAATGACCAAGAAATAGGAACAGATTCTACATGTTTTCATATTTAAACTTAGAAATGTGCTATAATAAGGTTTGTGTTAAGATACATTTTCTGAAGGATTTGAAGCCTGAAACTGAAATATATGTAATTATTTAGTGATACCAATCCTGAGATCATCCCTGTGATATGGTAGAAAACCACAAATTTTACAAAGAACAGACCAAATGATATAAGGCATAAATCTGATCATACTGTGAAAATTGGGACAGTTGAGAGGTATGAAGTTATGTATGTGGTCCAAACACAGTACAGGACAGTGTATACAGTGCAGAGTATTGTGAAATCCCATTCCTGGCATTTTGTACCAGTGTTATGTAAATGACCTGTAAGGGGCACGGACTGCCATGTAAAATAAACACTCAGGGACACTGCTATATATATATATATATATATATATATATATATATATATATATATATATATATATCTATATATATATATATGGATTCACTTCATAACATTGAAATATCAAAATACTGAAACTCAAAACACTGAAACCAAAATACTGAAAGCTCAAAATACTGAATACTCAAAATACTGAAACTCAAAATACTGAAAACACATATTATGCATAAACTCAGCTTAAACAACATAAATCATAACAATTTCTACCAAATATATGGGGCAAGCCCCTGCACCCCCATGTGGGCTGCGCCACCCCTGCTAATTAAATATATCAACTCCAAGTTTGCACATAGTGTAGTTAAATGCAATCTTGGAGTAGATATATATAATTAGCAGGGGGTGTGGGGGGCACAGCTTGCCCCCCTGCATATATTTGGTAGAAATTGCTATGATTTATGTTGTTTACGCTGAGTTTACGCATAATATGTTTCAGTATTTTGAGTATTCAGTATTTTGAGCTTTCAGTATTTTGGTCTTCAGTATTATGAAGTTTTGTCATTTTCAGTATTATGAAGTTTCAGTGTTATGAAGTGAATCCATAGATATATATATATATATATATATATATATATATATATATATATATATATAGTACAATCCACACTGTCACAAATGTTACCCATGCCAGTGTGTTTAGTGAATAGGGGCACATAGATGAATTGTAGGAATGAACACATGGAAAGAGGACAGGTGAAACAACTTAATGTACAGTAGATGAGGGCATGTCAATGGAAGACAGTTTTAGTAGCAAAGCCAGTCACAATCAATATGGTACAGTAGGGACTGCACAGTGAAAATGTGTATTTTGTGACTATCACACAAGGTGACATAATAATTGGGAAGACATCTCTATGACATAAGCATCCTTATATGAGCAATGCAGAGGACATCTATTAGGTACATTATATACAATTGGGGTAGGATACATATTGTGAAGTTGTGCAAACTGATATGCCTGAATATGATTATAATTTTGGCAGAGGTCTCCAGCATGTGGGACACAGGTAAAGGCTTATGAGCAACATTAAAAGAACACACAATTATGGACAATATCAGCATAATACCAAGAATAATCCCATGTCTCTCACATAACATATGTGATTTAGAGTGTTCAAAGATGGTTCTGCACAAATACACTTGTACAACTATTATGACATCATGTAATCATGTACACTGTCCTGGTACTGTAACATCTGCTAGAGGTTTTAGGAGGGACACTGCTCTATATATATATATATATATATATATATATATATATATAGTACAATCCACACTGTCACAACTGTAACCCATGCCATTAATATTGTCAAACAGCAATGTATGTACTGTGTGCATCACCAGAACAGGTATCATACATGCATCTGGTGTAACAATTTGATGAGGTTTCCGCACCATCAGACAGTCATGTTTATGCCACAAAAATAATACCTAGGTATGGCCAATAAGTTGTGGGACAGCTCACTGTGGCAAAGGTGGTACACTTCAGTTACACATCACTGGAAGATGTGTAGTGTGGTACATGAAGAAGGGTGCATTCTACTCAGTTATTGGTGTGATGCAGGCTGTGAACTATAGAGGTATTATTGTCTGTGATGTGGATGTCCTTCACATACTCAGTAGTTGTGTTACATACAAGGGAGTAGTCAGCACTGTGGTCACATGCTGGTAGACACTCCACATACCATCTACCCCAGGACACAGGTCACATACCTATTAATCTGATTATATGGTGTTATGTCTACATCATGCTTGAGTTGTGTATCTGTTTTCCTGATATAACAAATCTCTCCTTCTTTTTCTGTTATTGCAGGTATTGCCATGGCTGTGACAGCAATTATTGTTGTGTGTTGATACTGTCTGTATTACACTGATATCACAGTCAGAGTCAATGATTGCCCACAATCTGTAGTCCTTCAGACAGCTGTTTGGCACAGGATGTGTATATCATTTGTGATGTCTGTGACTAAAATAATGGACAGGAAAGGGCCTAGCAGACAGTCATGAAATAAGGACCTGATCATTGAACCTGAGATATGGTTCACTTAACACATTTCAATTTATTTAGATGGCATGTATGTGAAACAGTGGTTTCCCCACTTGGTGATAAAGGTGTTTATGGCCACATCTGACAGTGATGAGTAAATACCTCAATGTGGATTTGTATCAAATGCCTTGGGCTTGTCAAGTTCAAAAGGATGATAGAGTCATCATGCATGTCCTCGATGACCTCTCTGAGGACATCTAACAAAGGTAAAAGACATGATATAGCATTAACAACTACACGGGTCTGTTGCACACAGCCCCCATATTACTACTGTCCATTTAGAAAAGGTACATGATGACATGGTGGTCTACCTCACAGATGAGGAGAGTCAGGATATGTCTGTACATGCATGCATCAAGTGCTGTCCCCCCAACCCACACAGATCCAACTTGATGTATACCCTTTTACAGGAACATAGACTGTGTGGAGGGTGTGCTGAAGTGTGAATTCAGCCATATCAGGAAGGTGTATGTGCTGAGTCAAGCAATAGGCAGTCTGTGATGTTGTCACAGCCCATTGATTCCTTTTTTAATTTCTCCAAGTCTTTTGGGAGGAATTTACCCCATTCCTAAGTAAAGATATAATTAAAGTTCATTAAAATAGTATTGTTTCAGTCTTTGATGTTAGCCAGAAGTACTCTTTGCAGCACCTGCAACATGCCCAATAATGAATCCTTGTGCAATTCGTATGTATCACATGTATCAGTAACATATCTAAGCACAACTGTAAATTCTTTTTTATAAGACTTGTTACTCCTACTACTACTGGAACTGTCTGGGAATCTATCTTCCACATTTTGTTTCTGCTTACAAATCCTGGTACTTTATGACTTTGTGTCTGTCTGTACATAAGACACTGTAGTCACTGTGTGTAGCGATTTCAATAATCAATGCTACTTTTGTCTTCTTTTCATGGACTACTATATCTGGTTTTCTTGCATCTATTTTTGAACTGTTGATAATGGATGATCCCATGTAATATAAATGTCATCATTTTTTATGATGTTTCTGCTTCATGTTTCCTGTGATTTTTAGCTACTTCTGCATTATAATGTTTGCATAATCCCCAATGCAACAATCCTGTTACATTATTATGCCTTTTAGTATACAGTCCTTCTGTCCTTAGTATATCACAGACAGCAACAAGATGAGCAACTGTTTCCAATTCTGTTTTACAAAACCTACATTTTTCTGTTTCCCCCACATGCTCAATGGACTTTGTAAACCAATGTGTATGTAGTCCACTAGCTTGAGCCACCAATATTAACCTTTCATCTTTTGTTTTAAATTCACCTCTCCTTAACCATTCCTGCGTTCAGTCCTGATCACCATGAGGTTGTTCCAAGAGTTTTCTGTACTTGCAACTATATTTATGCATTTTCCACATTTCTTGCCTTCTCATCTGATCGGACTTTCACTTTATTTATCTTTATTTTTTGATTTCCATTTTTGCTTGATTCTTTATATTTACCTTGATTTATCTCCCTCCAAACTTTTAGTTCGTTTTCTATTCCTTTTTCTTCTTCACTAATTATTAATTTGAACAGGATCTATTTTATGATGTATTGTCAAATATTAAGTCTTGATTCCCATTGGTTAGTAGTTATACATAGATATATACCCTTGATAATATATGTTTCATCTTTGATTTTTTGAATATAAGAAGAGATTATTAGATATTTAGAAAACATTTGACTTTCATTTTATAAAACATTTATTGGTTAGAAGGATCCTTTTAAAGTTTTCTGTTTAAACTATTCAAAATATTTTGTTATTGTTTTATCACTCCAAAACTGTAAGTTAGGACAGCTAAGATTCAACTTTGGTTTTTGAAACTTCTGTTATTAGACATTGTTTGGTCTTTATTCATTCTTTTTTGTTCTTTCTTCATTACTTACATTATTTTCTTCTTGTTTTCTAGTGTCTGTTGTTCATCATTCTTCAGTTGTACATATACACTTTCGTCCCAGGCTGATGCACTTTATGTTATATTGTCTGTTTTAAAGGTTGCTCTTTGTTTGTACTCAAGACCAAACTGTTACTTCATACATCAAGAAGTTTTTTTTGACCACATATCATTGCTTCTTTATTGTTTTTGCATTTGTGCTTTTATTCCATGTGCTATCTCATCTGATGGAAAAAATGTACCTAAAACCATATTTAGTATTCTATAAAGCCTGATGAAGCTGATAGAGGTAACACAGTCCACACATTCCATGTAGGTGGCATTAAGAAATCATTAAACACTGGCAGGGTAACATGGGCCACAAGATGGGTAACCACAGTGGGTTGTACATGATCCTAGATTTGGAGTTGACACTAAATGGACTTTACAAAGAGGTGACCAAATTTGTATTTTCCAGAAGAGGTAAATTTAAATAAGCAGAACACACAACCAGTTTACCATGACAAACAAGCAGACCAGATATGACATGTACACAACAATATTTTAATATTATAAAAAACAACAGAATAATATTTGTTATAATAATTATTTTGAATTGTGTATAAACAACAGAATAATATTTTTAGGAAATGTTTATTATACATTTAATAGGAATGTTTTATATGTAACTATGTTTGTATTTTACATTTAACTTATGTTATAAGACAGGCAATCATAATTTTAACTGAAAACAGAAGGTTAACACTACATTTATGAAGTTATGTCATAATTATGTTATTTTGCATTGAAACTAAATTTTAGCTCTGAACTGCACTTAATTTGACTTGAAAACAGAATGTCTTTTTTATCTGTATGTCTTTTTAAAGTTTGTCTTTATTCATTTTAATATTAAAAGGCTAGCTTTATTTGGAAAGACCATCATTTCATTATTTGGGTTTGGTTATGTTTTATTTACTTATAATTTTTGACAGGAGTTTGGTTTATTCTGAACTTGTGCACCAAATTTGACACCAATGCATTTAGTATAGTACAGCACTGTATTCCATACCCATTTGTCTTAAGTCTGGAAGATTATACATTATGCAGCTCTCTACTCAACCTCATATAAATTCTAATACAAACCTCAGCTACAAGATTATTGCAGACACTCACCATAACATTCAGAGTCTGACATCAAGATGCCAAGGGATGTATGTAAGAAGAAGAGGCATACTGTCACTGTAAATTGGATCCACCTGGCCTCCAGGCCAATCTCTGACTGGCTGATGACATCAATGGCTTCTAATGAGGAGAATATGTGCCAGGTGGTTCTCCAGCACTCACAGCTAAGATTCTCTGTAATTTCAATGTTGCCTCTCAAAGGTAAGAATATCTACAGAGTCTCTCAAGCTGCTACAAGATCACCTACTACCCACAGAACTACAACAAACAGTGTCTCACTCTAACATCTACAGAACTCCATCTTATCTTAGACTCACACCATAGCTCAATCTATCAAAGTGTCACTTAGGACAGCAGTGATTTAGAGTGTCTTTTATTGACACTGTGTAATGATGCTATAATCATTGTTGCAGTCCCAGCTGGGAATAAAGGTGCAGCCTAACACTAAAAATGTACAAGGCATACTCTAATATCACATTATAGTTGCAAAGCACCTATGATATGAGCATGATTGACCCACATGACCATGCCATTGATGACACACACTGGACTGAATGAAAAGAAATAAAGAGGGGGTAGAATGATTCTGATTAATGATGCTCCCCTGGTAAGTGACCCAACTCTCAGCATGTCCTTGCTGCTCAGAATGAATGACAAAATGACAAGAATGCAATGATCAAAAATTAAGATGATCTGCTATTGCCACATGGCTTGACTAAGGATGACCAAGACCTGGGAAGGCATGTCATGACACCACATGGCTAAGTTGGGATGGCTTTTTGCAGTCCACACCACACCACTAGCGGATATTCCATAAGGCTTCCCCAAAGCAAGTAGGGCTGACCCCTCAAGGCACAAACCTCAATGCCAAAAAGCAAAAATGGAAAAAAAAGAAAGGGTAATGCTGCTAAATGCAGGAAATTAAAGAACAAATAGCAGCCACCAAATCCACATCTGTAGGCTATGAAGATCAATGCCCACAGATGCCAGTAACTGATGCCTGGTGCAGGCCCTATGAGGCCCCTGAGAGCACCCCAGGCACTACCTCAGACAAAGGCACTGCCGCAAAAATTCACAACCACAACACAAAGGAGGGTGACCAAATTCATCTGCCACCATACCACACACCACAACCATATAGGCACATAAAACCAGCATCACAATAGCAGACCACACTAACCACTAGCAAAACTGCTATACAACTGGTAGCATGTTACAGACCACTCATCCCAACCCCACCAGAAACAACATTGGATCTCTCTGAACATACCCATATATGACCACATAAGAAATATACTAATATGGAGACTTCAACTATACATTATATGATTCCCCTACATATTCTAGCCCTAACACTAGCCCCCAATAAATCCCTGGATTTAACTTCAAATGCACTGGAACAACTAGTCACCTCACACTAGGGACATAATAATAACAACATGATGATCACAAACAACCAACACCCAAACAACAGATAATACCCACACGAACCTCACCACTAACTAGAAACCATCACCCTCCACACTCCCATGGGATCCACACCTCCCCCACACCACAAAAGACCACAAAGAAAACTTTGAAAAAACTCTCAAACAGAGACTAACTTCTTCACTATGATGTAGACAAAGCCCAATGGATCATACATCCCACCCAAACAAATCTTTCTCTGCATGGACATCATGTCTGGATCAATGGATGGATGAATGCCAGCACAAACAAATCTCTCCACCAATCCCAGATCCTCTGTCTGGTGGACTTCAAATAACAACATTGTATAACAAAGAAGGCAGAAAAGCATATACATGCAAAAGCCATTAAATGAGAGACATCTCTGATCAGAATGATCAGCATAACGAAACAAATGCGCTAACAAACAAAAACAGGCAAAACTTTGAAAAGAGAAAAAGGACACTAAATATAACCACAAAGCTTTCTTCAAAAGAAAACCTGTTAGAAACCAGAGAAGATATGAACAAAGAGTTAGTCTTCACAACAAAAATACACTGAACCCACAGATATGAATAAGCCAACATTCTGGCAGGTGGGTTCAGTGCAGTCACTCCCTCCCTCACCCCCAAAAGAAGAAATACCAATCCCTGAATGTAATCTCCCTGTCACATCCAGAGCAATGAGAGCCCTCCAAACAACAACAAAAAACAAAAGCATCAATCAATGGAACCGGAATCGGAGGTCCCAGGCATTATGAACTCCAAGAGGAGAGGAACTAAACCCGCACATAAAAAATTTATTAAACCTAGCCTTACTACAGGATATGTACCTGAACACTGGACAGCAGCAACAGTGGTCCCACTCCAGGGGGGGGACCTCTACAGACCCTGGAAACCACTGGCCCAACCAGAAACAGCCTGGTCTGCAAAAAAAAGGGAAAAGAATCATATGGAACTCATGAACAGAGACATAGGGGACCTACAGACACTTGACCCCACCCAGTTCGGCTCTGTAAAGGCAGATCCAGCCTTTTGTTGACTTTTCTTTTTTTCAAAACAGTCACACTAGAGAGATGAGGGAGAGCAAGCAGTCCATACAGCCTGGCCGGCTTGGCTGGACCACACAATACACTCAGGCATCATAGCATCATAGAGCAGCAAAAAGAGCAGTAAGCCCTTATGCTAGACTAGATGTTGCAGATGGGTTGAAAGAACCAATAAAGAAAGTTAAAAAAAAGAACTAGAGCAGACTGGACTCAAAGCCAGAGTGGTGTGTCCCACAGGGGGGTCTCCTGGGACCCCCCTCTTTTCGGCATTTTTTTCTCAGATGTTAAAGCAAACATGGAGGGTTGTGGCTGACAAATTTCGCAGATGACTGCAAACTAGGTGCCATAGTCAATACACCAGCGGACACATACATCCTACAAAAAGGCCTCACAGAAACGGACAACTGGTGCTGGAGTCATGGCCTTAAACTAAATGCCAAAAAATGTATAGTCATCCCCTTTGGGAAAAACGAAGTACCCACAAATTATCACATAGACAGCAACCCACTGAGTACGGAAAAAGTAATCAGAGACCTAGGGACCCAAGTCGACAGCGACCTCTCATTTGACACCCACATTGCCAAAGTGGTTAGAAAAACATTCTACCTTGCACACCTTATCATGAAGGGATTCACATCCAGATCCAAGGATGTCATTGTACTCCTATACTCCTCCCTCATCAGACCCATGGTTGAGTACAATGCCCCATTTGGTATGTACCTCACCCGGCATTTGCAACAGCTGGAGAGACCACAAAAGTACCTCACCAAGAGGATCAAGAGTCTCCAACATATGTCTTATTCTGCCAGACTAAAGAAACTCCAGCTCTATTCAGTAGCATACCGCCTGCTCAGAGGTGATCTCTGCCTGACGTACAAGGCCATGTCCAATCAGGAACTGATGGACATGCTCCACCTCAAAAAATCTGAATCCATCAGGACCACGAGAGCTAAAGACTTAAACCTCGGCACAAGTATGAATAGGACATGCTGGAGGGATAGATTCATAACCCAGAGGCTTCCCATGCTTTGGAACAAGATCCCAGTTCATGGTAGGCAGAGCCCCTCACTGACTCTCTTCAAGAGAAATCTTGATGAGTGGATGGGAGATCGTAAGTTTACCCCAGGGGTCACATCTGTGTCACTACTAGACAGGGGCACAGTAAACTAATTCTATTATATAAGGGGACCTTCATTGTGTCACTACTAGACAGAGGCACAGTATTCGAAATCTATTCTGTGCATTTTTGTACCATTTCATGGGGTGGCGAAAGCCACATCACTATGGCTAGACTTACAAATGCCCCAGGGCAGATAGCCTAGTACTAAACTATGAAACTATGAAACTATGACTGCAGTAAGAAAAAAAACCCTACCTATTTAAGTACACAGACTACAGAACTCTGTATTTAAGACAAGCACCATAGCTCAAGTCTGACTTGGAGTGTCTCAGACAACACTTCATAGTTGATGATATCAGCAGGGTCTTGTAAGGAGACTATGGTTATAGCAGTGTCCCACATGTTGGTATAAACATTTTCCCTGACATCAAGCAAGTGCACAAATACACCCACCCCAGTTGGCTGTAGTGAGAACAGAGCCCCTACCTAAGTACACAGACTACAGAGTTCAGTACTTTAAGCAAGTGCAATGGCACAAATATGACTTTTACAAAACTGCAGGACAACTTACAGTGGATGACATATGTAAGCAGTGCATGTTGGATAGAAAATTTTGGGAGACCTGCATGAAATGGATGTGTCGGCATGTGGAAATATCAAAATACTGTTAATTCACAGGATTGGAGTGGAGTGGTAATTGTAGGATACACACTTATGCTGTTCTAGCTAGACACACCACACACACACACACACACACACACACACACACACACACACACACACACACACACTTGACTGCAGTGAGAACAGAATCCATACATATCTAAGTACACAGACTACAGAGCTCAGTACTTTATGCAAGCACCACTGCACAAGTCTGACTTTTGTAAGGCTGCAGTGGATGACATCAACAATGCAGGTTGGAGAGAAGGTTCCTAGCTTCAGAGGTCCATAGGATGTTACTAGGCTAATGGCCCTAGGGCCTTTACAAGCCTAGCGGTGTAAAAACCCAAGTGCCTTTATTGAGCATAGTTAGATGGTCATTGTTATCAGAGAGATTTTCTGATCAGCACCTACTGCCCCTGTACATGAGGGTCATAGGTGCCACCCCTGAGGTGAATTTACAATCACCCATCAAGTTGCCAATGTTACACTTGAATAGGGTTATTGAGGAACACTGCATCACATGCAATGTGAGCCTATTACAGAGTAGTGGCAATTGCTGGGAGATATATCTGTCTGTCCAGCATGTTCTGTTTATGTCACAGTCTAGGTTGAGATTTCTGGAGCAAGTTATTCTTGTCCCATTTGATTTGTGGAGGTCCAGCATTTCCAGTAGGGTGGGATCTGAGACTGCTTTGCAGGCCAGGCATAGGTCACCTCTCAGCAGCCTGTATGATATTGAGTACAGTGATATGTTTTTCAGTCTTTCCATGTATGTCATGTTTTGGAAGCCCTGGATTCCCCTGGTCAGAAAGCTCTATGTTTTATCCAGTTGCTGCAGGTGTCTGGTGAGGTACATACAGAAGGGAGCATTCTACTCAATTAGTGGTCTGATAAGGGTCAAGTACAGCGGAGCTATGACTTCCCTGGTCTTGGATGCAATGCACTTATTTATGGGGTGCACAATGCAGAATGTGTGTCTTACCACTATGGACACATAGTGATTGAAGCTTAGAGTGCTGTCAGCCTGTGTTTCCAAGCCTCGCATCACTAAGTTTGGGCTTGGGGTGCTATGTATATCATAATTAGCAGGGATAGTTCTTTGCCAAAGGGGACAATGAGGCATTCGTTAGCATTAAGTTTCAGTTCGTGAGTTTGGCACCAATATTTTGTCTGTGTCAGCCCTTTCTGTAATATGTTAACATGTGCTCAGCTGACAATCATCTGCAGACTTGGTAAGCCACAGGCAAACTACCTATCACCTGAATGTCAGAGAAATAGTTTCTAAACAATAGAGATCCCAGCACAGATCTTTGTGGTACTGTACTGGTAACTGGTTTACTGGTGGAGGTGGACTCCCCAACTTTGACCGTGTGTGCTCTGTCAGTGAGCCAGTTGGCTACCCATCTAGTAATGTATGGGTTAATCTCCAGACAGTAGATTTTCTCTATATCTGAATGGAGAATCATGCAAAGGCTTTGGCTAATGTTTTCCCTCAAGCAGGGCTTTGGTGACATTATCAAAGAATTCTACTAGGTTTAATAAGCAAGATCTACCCTTGACAAATCCAAAATGGGTCAGGTTAAGAGTGTGGAAGGTCACCTATGTCCCTGTAGATAAGGTCTGTGATGATTCTTTCCACAACCTTGCAGATAAGGCTGGTTAGGCTTATGGGTCAATAGTTCCCAGGGTCAGTTGATAGATGTGTAGGCATGTTCAACTGTGAAGATAGTTCTAGTTGTGCATGTTGCCAGATTGATGTGCATTGCATATCACATAATATTTGATAAGAATTTATGTAGTGTAGTTGATATATGTGTGAAAAAGTAATGAGACACCAGGGCTGCAGTGTATGGGGAGAGGCAACACATGGCTGCATTGTAAATATGTGACATATTGTTAGATAGGGCCTTCAGTTTATATATCCACATGTAGTTTCATGGCATAAAGAGTAAATGAACAGTAAACTGCACTAATACATGATATTTTCTTTGTGTAGCGCAGCTGCGAGCAGCTGGTTTGCATAACGGTTTGCAAGTGTTTGCTCATGCGAGATATACATTTCCCTGTTTGTGTGTAGTTAAGCAGTACAAAAATGTAAGCTGGACTGCTAAATGTCTGAAAGGTAGTATTGAATCTATGAAACACACCTGCTGCTTAGAGGAATCTGTGGCAGCAGGTGTAAATGCAGTAACACATTTATTTTTGACCCAGGTATTACTGGGTTCGAATCCAGATGCATCTAATACTTTTAAATAAACAGTGATAATGCAGTGACATGACTTCTTTATAGTACATGTGTTGCTGTGTGTTGCCATAGCACAGTGGGTTTAAGCGGCATTGCACAGAAATTACTGCAGCATTGGAGGGCCGCTCACTGTCGCTTGGCATTGGTGCACGATGCCAAACTCCTCACAAACATGGAGGCCAAAATGTGAAGGATCCACTCTTTTTACTGATAGTTATATGTGTTGCGTGTGATTCTATTTTTTGACCAGATTATAGGCGTTAAAATGATGTAGATAGGAAAGTGGTGAAATGGGGAGTACGTAGGGGGAAGAGCAAAGGGAAAGCAATGCAAGAATGTGCAGGACGGAGGGAAGTAAAAACTATAGCTAACCATTTATTCAACAGTAAAAACTGATAATGTGTGTAGAATATTAGCTGAATTTGGACTGTCACTTCCAGAGAGAGGGGTGACAATAATGTAATCATGTTTAATAACCAAATGGACCAAATCAAGTATGTCAAGAAGACGTATGCGAAATGAGAGCTATTTATGAGATGATATTTTTTTGTGAGACAGGTAACCATTTTTTAATTCAGTAAGAAGAATGCTGGGTAAGGGACATAGGTGTTTTTGGGTCAGGTAAGTGAAGAAGGAAATGCAAATGAACAAGACAAACAAGACAAGAGACAGATGGGGGACACCATGATTGTGGTGAGGAAGGGGACAACACAGACCCATCAAAAATGGAGACAGTGAGAATTGAGTCCATACCCACTGGACTGTCATCGCTCTCGCCTTACTCCACTGTTGGCTGGAGTGCTTGATGTCTTCTCCTTCTATGTAACATGACGGAGAGCAGCCTCTGCTTCCAGCATAGGTGTACACCAATGGTGTGGTGCACAACCCTATGCACCAACCCTGGCATCTCCTGGCAGGTGATGAAATTCCCACCTCCACCACTGCTCCCAGAGGAGACCACAGCAGAAGCTGCCGGGGCAGTGCTACCTGAGGGCACAGGTAGTGCAGGGGCAGCAGAGGCTGTGCTGCCAGGTTGGGTCCCAGACATGCTGGGCATCGGTGCTAGAGCTGGTGGAGCAGGGGCAGGCTGATCCAATGGGGCTGGACTACCTCACTGTGCTGTGTAGCATTTAGTGATGTGGTACACATGGAAGACATGGACGCATTTTGACGACACATAGAAAATTAAAAAGAGAGAGATAAGTATTGGGGTGTGAGAAAAAAAGAGATAAAATTAGTATCATCATATGTGACATACAATGCATTAACACAATTATACAACTATTTTAGCTGAAATATTACATTTAACTATACATCATAACAAATACACACTATAACTACAGATTGCTGAAAGTAATCCTTGAAATGTGCATATATTGCACATATGCTTGTACCACTTATACAGATTACAGTTAACAGCAGTGCATTCATGCCACAAGTATATAGTTTAATTTAATGTAAATATTATTAAAGAAATGCAATCGTGTATAGTTGTGACTCATGGTATTTGAACCCACAGTCTCTGACCACAGTCTTATATTTGACTCCTAAAGTTGGTTTATGCTACAGACTAATGCATGTATATTTGCTTTTACAGTTAGGATATTCATGCTCAGTTTGCTACAACTGTATAAAACCCCCAAAACTCTATCTTTAACTTTTAAAACTACAACAATATTTATCTTGTGCTGCATACATACCACTTGCTTACCTCAGTTTCTCCATTTGAGCAGCATGAGCCCATCTATTGAACTTAAGTTTGGTATTAGCTGGGGAAAGAACAGAAGAGCATTATGCATACCAGTCTTGCTTATATTTAGCTTTCTAAGTATTACAAATATTCTCTTATTATCATACTTATACAGCTGTGGGTTTTCCTCAGTTTCAAATTCTGTAAAACAATGGTTGAGGGTATCCTTTTTGCACCTCAGTATTTATTTATTTTATTTTATTTTACATTTGTTTACAGGGATAGTCCAATTGGACATATGTCCATTCACAGTGGAAGCCTGGGGAGAAAAGCTCCACATTCAGTACAGAAAAAACAAATAGCTGAACAAATTGATAACAATATGATCACCTGTACAGAAGCAAAAAAATTGACAATAGATAAAAATACAAATTTTGATACAAAAACAAAATTTGACACTAGATAAGAAATGCCACTTTTGATACAGAAACAGAAATTGACACTAGATAAGCATTATAACTGACTATAGAGACAGACAGAGACTACTTATAGAAATTAATTAGTGTAAGTGTAGCATGAGCTAGTAAAACTATTAAACACTTGAACAGAAAATATAATTCCTGATGCTGTAGAAAAATTACAGGAGGTATAATTGGATATGAAGCTATCTGGGGTGGTCATTAAAAAGACGCCTACACTGTTCTCCAGTGTGTGGGATGCCAATAGCATTGGATACAGCTTGAACCAAACTACTCCACACCTCAGATTTGTACTGGGAGCCAGAATAGACCCCTTGCAGAAGCCTTTTGCTGTGGTGCCTTACCAGGGGTCCAATAAATATCCTGGACTCATGAACACCCCACCTCTATGCCCTAAACTGGGCATCTTCCCCATTAACTCCACACATGTCTAACAGTCAGACTACAGCAGGGGCAACTGATGCTTTCCTGCCAATAGCAGTTATATTTACTGGTAGTACACAAACCCAATCAATGATGCCAACCGGGTTTGCAGAATGTTAAGCAGAGAGCAGCAATGCCAAGCAGGGATGAAATAAATACTTGAAATAGGAAGACTAATCTGACACTTGACCTTAGTTTGAAGGATGTCTGCAGATGTAGCATGGAAATGTATATTGAAAATTGGAAGGTAACTATTAGGTGAGGTAAGTTTGCAGACATGCACTGGGGGCATAAATGTCATTACCTGACACATTTGTTTTTTGCTTTATGCACTGATAAAACTGATTTGTAAAGCATTGAATTCAAGCCTACCCATAAGGGACAGAACATTTTCTTCCACAGTGTTGATTTTCCATCTTTGTCACAGAAGTGCTGCCCAGACATAGTCAGGAATCATTCATAAATACAGCTGACAGTTTTAGGTATTACACATGTATGTGTGTGACCTGACAAGGTTTTTGTATATACATCCAGTTGTGTATCTGTCTTATGTAATTGTGAAGGCCATGCAAGTCCAGATAGCAGAATTATGCTTACATACAGTAAATATAGCAGACAGTATATCCTCAGTCATGCATCTGAAAACACAATTATTATCCCTCATACATGTAAGTCATATCAGCTCCACCACCTAAAGTGTTAAGTGAGAGTGAATATACTGGGAAGGTGAACAACAGTAAAAATGTCTGGAATATCCTGGATTAGAACCCAGGACCATGTGTATGACAGTCCTACACTTACCCTTGTTGCCACAAAAATGTTGAAATAACACTTGTCTATTTTACAATTCATTGCACTGTCACAACAGTAAAAATAGGTTGCACACCCTGTACTAGAACCCAAGACCATCTGTAGTCCAGCCCTACACTTACACCTGCTGCCACAGGACTAGAGACATGACATTTACATAATTTCCTACTCATTATTAAGTTTTCGTTGTTAAACTCCATGGAACGCCACTTAGTGGGTTTGCGCAGTGCCCAACAGAATTAATTGAATGCACCCGTTTTCAGTTATTGGCTGTCTGCATCCTGTCTGCAGGTGTTCAATGACTGCAGGTGTTAAGGAACCTTGCTAACTGCTGCTCAACACAGCTAAGCAGCTTTTCATGATGGAAAGCAAAAATTGCAATAATGTATTGTTTTTCACTTTTGCACTTTTACAGATGCCCTTTTTTTACAGACGGTGTTCTGCAGGTGTTCTGTCTGCTTTCTGTGTGGGCCACTAGTCTGGGTCTGTGCACTGCTAAGCATCATGCCTGGCTTAAATTTTCAAAACAATACATCAAGTCTGCCAAAAGCATGTGGAAAAATTTGTTATGGTCTGATGAGACCAAGGTTGAAGTTTTTGGCCACAATTCCAAAAGGTACATTTGGCGCAAAAACAACACTTCGCATCACCCAAAGAAAACCATCCCCACGGTGAAGCATGGTAGTGGCAGTATCATTTATTATGTTGCTTTTCTTCAGATGCAACTGGGCCTTTAGTCATGGTGGAGGGAATTATGAAAAGTTCCAAATACCAGTCACTTTTGGCCCAAAACCTCCAGGCATCTGCTAGAAAGCTGAAGATGAAGAGGAGTTTCACCTTTCAACATGACAATGACCCCAAGCATACATCCAAATCAACAAATGAATGGCTTCACCAAAATAAAATTAAAGTTTTGTAATGGCCCAGCCAGAGCCCAGACCTAAATCCAATAGGAAATCTGTGGAGGTGACTCGAAGAGGGCTGTGCACAAGAGATACCCTCTCAATCTGACAGATTTGGAGTGCTTTTGCAAGGAAGAGTGGACAAATATTGCCAAGTCAAGATGTATATATATATATATATATATATATATATATATATATATATATATATATGTGTGTGTGTGTGTATATTATAGTACTGTAAGTTTATTTCATTGAATTACATGTACAGTATATGTACACATGCATGTTTCTTGTATTTTGAGGTGCCAGTAAGTCAGCAGGAAGGAAAATGTGAACAACAATAACCTTATATGGACTGTGTAGACCAGTTGTATTTTTTCTGCCAATATTCTTAATGATCTCCTTTTTTTAATAATTGTTCTTTCCTGTAAGACCTGTTTATCATCCTAGCCCCCATTTAGCAGGAGTATTTGTGCTTTACAGACGTGTTTGAGCAGGATGGTCAAACCTCCTAACGCACAGACTTAAAAGTAATTATCAAATGGTACCAAGAGCCGTATAGACAGAAACAGCATTATAAACCTTGCATGGAACTTTTCTTTCCCTGTGAACATCCCTTTCAACGACGCATAGGTTGGAACAGACCTATAAACTTATACATGCAGTACAGTTTATCAGCATCCTACTTACCTTTGTACAATTCCTAACAGTTGAAACAGTTATCAGCAGTCTGTAGCTCACCTTCTTTCTCTCGTTTGTAGTGCTACCTAGTAGTGACTGGTTCTCCTTATTTGTGACTTGCCCTGCTGACCTAACATTCACTGAACTTAGATAGCCACTGGTTAGATCGATAAAGCTACTGCCATGTTGGTGAGCTGTTACCAGTATCCCATGTAACAGCATGCTGTTCTAATACTGGAGGTTTGTTTATTTTTTTCTCCTTTTTACACATCAGAAAAGTTTACTATACCTACTACAGTTACATTGTTTTTTAGTCTGGCATCTAATATATCCTTTATCAAACCTTTCAAGCCATTAAGACTTGGTAATAGATCATGCCCTTTACTAAGCTGCTCTGATATGTAGTGATGTCATCTCATTTTTGATTGGTAGAAGAGAAGAGGACCCGACAAAGAACTATGGCAGCTCAAGGACATCACTGTCTCACATGCTACAGTTGCAAAACCAGAGTAAATTGAAACAAAATAAAAAAAAAACTGCCATCTGCATGCAAGGCACTATCATATTTTGCCAGGCTGCATTGCAACTTTTTAACAAAATGAAAATTAATGATAGTACAGCAAAATATATTAGAGTGTTATATTAGCTGGTATGCACGACCGGCCTTAGGCATAGGCGAACTAGGCGACCGCCTAGGGCGCCGTACAGGCCGGCCTTGTAAAGGGCGCAATTTTGGCTTATTTATTTGTTTATTTTAATTAGTTTAATTAGTGCATTCTTTCTTCACAGTGCCTGCAGCAGGTGGCGGGAAGAAAGAATGCACTAACTAAACCAATTAAAAAAAATACAAGGGCGTCGGAACCATGGGGGGGTGAGCGCCCTCCCACTTTTACAGCTGCAGCAGGTCGATTGCCCTATAAGCATCTTCTCCTGTAATGATAATCATGCGTGCTTACGCCAGCTTGGAAGTAAATACAATTTTCAGTTGCGCGCAAATTTTAAGCTAGCAGTTCCGTGAAGTCGGGTCGGGGGTTAAGTCCACGTGGCAGTTTGCTTTAGAAAGAAGGTAAGTGTTTGTATGCGTGTGTAATTCTGTTTATATATATATATTAGGGCACAGATGGCAGGAATAAAAGGTGTTCTTAGTACAGAATTAGTTTATAGCAGCATGCCAGTACTGAGATTGCTTGAGAGGTTTGCCTGTTTGCTGATACAACAGTTATGTTAGTGACTTTATTAAGCAATAATGTATAAAAATATGCTTGAAAGAATTGCAGGAAATGTGTGCAATCACTTTAAATTAATTCATTCATTTTCAGTTTGCCCACTTAATCCCGAACTAGATCTCAGGGGAATCAGATTCTATCCCAGCACTCAATTGTCAAGGGACAGCGTAACAAATTCTGAGCAAGGTCCTACTTATCTACTGTCACACAGCACACACACACCTATAGGCAGCTTGGTGGAATATCAATTCACACAGTAATTCTGAGAGAGAAAAAAAAAAGAGAGAGAGAATGATCTTTGAAGGAAAACAAAAGTTAATAAATATTTTAGAGGTAAGACATTAGGAACAGAAGTAAAGTAAAAAGAAGGTGGGATGTTATTTCATGTGACCTGAAGGTAAACAAATAAAGAAATAAGCTGGCTGAATTGTGAAATTAATACGGAGAGGCATCAGCAGTTAAAAACAAGAAGTTGTTCATGTTTGTAGACTCTTGGTAGGACTCACCTGGATTATTGTATGATGTTCTGGAGAGGAACATATGGATAAGAAGGATTTCAGAGTAGGGCAACAGAAATGTTGTATGGACTGTTCAGGACAGATGTGAGAAAAGTATTACTGTGTGGTGAATAACCTTGATGAAGGTATAGTGCAGAGTAGAGCAGAGTATACTTGTGTAAATAAACCTGCATATGAATTTATAGCCTTTAATTGTAAGGTGATTACTGAGTGAATTTTTAGCATTTTAGTGGTGACTATGGTTTTTAATATAAACACATTAACTGTAGAGATGACTAATAAAAGCTCCTTTAAGAAGTCAGAGCACGGGTATCACTTCTGTGTCACTGTTAGACAGAGGCACAGTATACTAACCTCGAAAAAGGGCGTAGCAAAATTAATTTAAAATGGGTGGCGAAAGCCAAACACACTCTGGCTAGGCTTATAAATGCCCTAGGGCAGATAGCCTAGTATGAACCTATGAACCTATGAACAGTATGCAGTGCAGCCTAGCAAGTCAAGTTTGTGAATTTATAAATACAACCACTTTAAACTGCTTTACTGTTCTGTATATTACTCTAAGAGATCTTGTACACATGACACCTCCATTTCAGTTTTGCAGCAGACATAGATTGCAATACCCAGGGGGTCTTTATTTGGATGAAAACCAAGAGTAGAGTAGTGATTTAGGAAATTATTTATTGTTTGTTTACTTGGCTACGAGTTCTGATCTCCACAGTTGGCTAATGCTGCACAAATGTTTGTTGCTACTGTCAAGTTCTCACAGATGGTGTTTGTCTGATGGTACTGACAGCCGAAACCACTTATGCATTGTAGACTTCATATCCTTCAGAAATTGTATGCTAACACAAATCTTGTTATTCTAAAAACTTTGTAAGAGTCTGATGAAGTCTTATTTAACACAAAATCATTTACTGGATGAATTATTTGCTTGAATTAAACTTTGAAACAATCATTTTAGATTTGTAACTTTCTAAGTTTATAGGTTTGTAGATTCATAGATAAGTACTAGGGTAACTGCCCTTGTGGGACATTTTAAGACTAGCTAATCACTCCATGTGAGAATCAATCCCTGCACTTTCTGTTTGTAAGGCAAACACCTTAACCATTATGCAAATCTCCCACCCAGAGCAAGCTTTAAAATCTGTCTCTTGGCCTTTGTCACCATAGGGATGTGGTTGTCAGGTGGGTGCAGGGGTCATGAAGAGCAAGTTTTTGAATTTGCCATTGTTTGTTTAAATGGGTCTATATTACCACATCGAAAAAGTCATTAATCAAATGGCTTTATAACTGAAAATGTGGTTAATAGAGCTTGCTTTTGTGGGGGGCTGCACCCCCAACCCAACCCCCACTAATTATATATACCAACTCTGAGATTTCACTACAGTGAGGAAAGGGGAATTTTTCTGATCTTCACTGTACAGCGATCTGACAATACACAGTTCTTTTATCAGCTTTTTCAGATGTTCATCGTGCATACAGCTGCAGTTATCACACTTGGGTTATCCTGCTGTCAGGCGGGTCCTCGGTCGGCCGAATTCCAAAGTCTAGGTCCGGCATCGGTTGTCATCGCTTCTTCCCTGATGTCAGTGTGGCAGGGGTATAAAAGAGGCAGCCAACACCATTTTCTTCAGTTTTTCTTGCCCCAGATGTCAGGTGCCCCCAGAAAGGAAGGCAAAACATGATGTTATGCAAACATACATAAGTAAATAAATCAAAACAGTAGTTGCAAGCAAATACACCATAAAGGGATACCCCAAATAGGTTGTATGTTAAAGGTGTTTGTCATAAGCCCTGTCCTAAGAGGGGATGTAGGGAGGGTAACCTGGACTGCAGCTGTATGCGCACTCGAACATCTACATTTATGGTAGGTACAAAACTGTACTATGTTCATCGTGCATACAGCTGCAGTCATCACACTTGGGTAGAATCCCAAAACTAAGTAAGGGTGGCTGGTACTAAGTGGAATTAGGAGAGGCTAGAATGCCCTGCAGGACTGCTGTGGCAAAGCCTGCTCTAGATTTTGAGTATAGTGGAAGGTGGTAGTGCTTGGAGAAAGTGTGCACTGAACTCCAAGTAGCTGCTTCCAAAATGTCCTTGGTAGGGACCCCCCTGAGGAAAGCTGCTGAGGTAGCTGTAGCCCTGGTGGAGTGGGATTTGATGTATACAGGCACTGATTTTCCATGAAATTAATAACAAAAGCTTATGCAGTGGGCTATCCATTTTGAAATAGTCTGTTTGGAAATAGCCTTTCCTTGAGCACCTGTAGCATTAGACACAAAGAGCTGCTCAGATTTCCTGAATGACTTTGTTCTGTCCAAGTAATAATGAAGTTGCCTGTGAATGTCCAAGGAATGTAGTAGCCTCTCTCCTTTGTTCTGTGGATTTGGATAAAAGGTAGGTAAATGAATAGTCTGATTCAAAGCCACACTGGATACTACCTTTGGCATGAAGGTAAGGTTGGTTCGTAAGGAAACCCTGTCCTGATGGAAAATGATGAATGGTTGCACAGCCATGAGGGCCTGTAGCTCCGAAACCCTGCGTGCTGAGGTAATAGCCAGAAGGAAGGCTGTTTTCCATAACAAGTATTGTAGCTCTGCTGAAGAAGCTGGCTCAAAAGGAGGCAGTGTCATCTTCTCCAATACGAAGTTGAGGTCCCAAGCTGGATCTGGTGGTTTCCGTGGGGGTTTTATATTATTTGCCCCTCTGAGGAACTGCCTTAATAGAAGATGTAGCAGCTGTATGCACACTCGAACATCTACATTTATGGTAGGTACAAAACTGTACTTTATAAAGTCGTTCGATTAATGTTTTTTTCAATGTGGTAATATAGACTGTTTAAATTACTGTTTGTCTTGGGACTTGTCCCATCAGGCCTCTTGCATTGCTAATAGAAAACCATTAAAGTAATGGCTGCTAGAAGCAGACATGAGTAGAAAGTGGCTTCTGTAATTAAAAGTATTTTTTATAATGATTTTGCTTGAGAGGCATCTCACGGGCCTTGCTTAAGTAGTGTTAGGTAAAACAACTAGTAAGGCAGTAAGGAGAAGAAGGGAGAGCAGCCGTGTACCACATTTAAGGGCAGACAGCAGCAGAATCAGTAGAAGACACGGGGTAGAACCAGTCCAGGAAGAAAGTGTAGGATCATATAAGGCTGTTACTAGTCTGAAAGATATCAAAGGCTCATTTTATCATCATTGTAATGAAAGACGTTTTATGTTGCATTTTTATTACTTTTAGTTTTACAGCAAGTAAAGAGGGTTGAGATTTTTGTGTGTGTGTGGTGTTGTATGATGTAGTTTGTCAAATATGTAACCCAAATAATCAGACTGCAGGAAAAAAACAGATCTTCAGGATCTGTTCTGGAACAAGCAGGTATGTGCAATTCACATGGTTTGTGAGTGTATGCATGTGTACATAATTGGTCTGACTATATGCACGAGTGAATGAGAGAGGGTGAGAGAAACCAGATTGGTGTGTGCCTTAACTTTCCACCATCCGTGAGTTTGCCTCTATTTCTCATAAAATGTAAGGTTTTCTGACATATCTTTGTAGGCTGCCATTGCTAAATGACAGACAATTGATGTCCTTCAGAAAATGCACATTAATGTTAATGTTAAATCTATGATTATTATTACAACCTTTTCGGTGTTTAAGAGGATTAGTTAAAATTTTCATAGTAATGGATTTGTCCACTTATTCTTGAGCTAGAAGATTGTGTGCATGGGTGAGTGCGTGCGTTCGTCAGAGGAGATTGCATATGTATGTATGTGTGAGAGACAAGGAAGAGATTGGTGAGTGGCTTGATTCTCAACTGTCCAAGTTCACAAAATATACATGATCTTATCTCAGGTTTTTGGTTTATGCCTTGTATAACTTTTGATGTGAGTTTTCCTGCTGTTTCAAGTGGGTTTTGCTATTGTATCAATGAAAGTGAGTTTTGCCATTTCAATGAATATGAGTTTCAAGGGCAGACAAGTTTACTGCTCATGCTAAGTCTGTTTTCATTGTGAGAGTGTATTGTTTGTTTAGCAAATGGCTATCTGTGTTTGTGCTATTTCAATATCTGTAATCTTTATAGAAGCAAATAGAATATATGCGTAGTAACTGGTGAGATAATAAAGTAATGGAATACTGGAATGGCTGAGGAGGGGGCTGCTGCTTGGGTTTGCTACAGGAGGGGCTGTTCTGGGGTGGCGGTCTATTTCCCTTCCTAGAACCCTATTTGACCATGATCTGGCTCTGGTATTTCAAGTAGAAAATACATATGCAAAGGTAGCTGCAGTTTAACTACATTACAAGGTATCTTTTTCTTCCTATGCATTTAAATAATTTAAGGAAATGACTGCAGTGGCTTTCTTGGGGAATGACGCAGTGGGTGTGGCTCAAATAGGGGTGTTTCATGAGTGTGGTGAGGGTGGAGCTTAAGGGGCACCGGAGCATTACTTCACCTAGGGCGCTATTTCAGCTTAGGCCGGCCCTGCCGGTATGTATGTTTTTTTGGCTATGAATGTTATTATTTTGTAAATCAAATATTTTAATACTGGTTTCAACTTCAATATATTATTGGTAACATTTTAATAAGATCTGTAACATAGTTTTGTATATTCTGCAAATGAAATACCTTTTAACTGTCGCTGATTTTTAAGCATATCCCTGATTTGACTCAAATTTTAATTCTGTCCCTCTTAATCCTTCCAAAAACTGATGACTTTTGGAGAAAAGGTGGTGAATTACCCTTAATGAATAATGACAACAAATAAAGTCATAGACTTCTTTTACTTCAAAAAATGTATATGCATTCACATTCTCTTATTCTGTTAACATCTCAGGTTCATAGTACTAATATTTTAAAAATGTCTCAGGTTGTCCCTCATTATTTATGGATTTGTTCCTGATTCTACTGAGGTTTGTCCCTGATAGTTTAGAGCTATGCTGTGTGTGTTAAGGGCTTGCTTCCAATATTGCATTTACTTCTAGTGAAGTTGGAAACCTACACCTGTGTACTCACTTAATGAAGTTTCAGTACATAATAAGTTGTTTAGTGGTTTGTTGAGGCACTTTTGTATTGCAGCACATCTGGGAGAATTACAAAGAGCAAAGCATGTTCTTTGCACAGTCTGACTTATGATTTAGAGATTGGTAACAGCTGTTTGCTCTAGCAGTAATGAAGTGTTTAAAATATGCAATATTGGAGGTCCACAGTGTTATCTAATAAATCAAAAGTATTGTCAGAGTTTGCTAAATGAAGCATAGTTTGTTAAGTTTGAAACAGAATTTTCCATAGGTGAAGGGAAGGAGAAAAACAGTAGTAAAATATGTAATGGTATGATTTAATATTAGCAAGAAACTGCATTCAAGAATGTTTCATTTATGATTATGAGAGAAAGGGTTTCTGATTGTTTCTGTATATGAAATTTGCTGTAAGAAAAGAAGTTTTCATTCCTTACTGTTCATTCCATATACAATCTCTGTGATTTGTGTCCAAGATAAGCTAGAGGCTGAATGTGAATTGTATTACAGTAAATAAAATATTACGTAACACTTCCTGGCTACTTGTGTTTAGCAGTGGTAAGAATGACTTGGTGAAATGTTATCTGTCATAGATCTGATTTCTGTTTGGGTCCCTTACACCACAGCTGACCTGAGTATAAGGGTATATTTGTTAATGAAGTTGTCAGCTTCCTGGAATGAAGGAAGGGATTGTTTTTCTAGTATTCTTACATAATGACCTGGGTGAAAGTTGACCAAAAAATTCCAGATGATGGAAATTAGATCCATGATTATATAAACTGTTTTGCAAAACGGCATCAAAAAACTAGCAAGAGAAACAAGATGATAAAGAATAAAAAATATATTCTGTGGTTCGTTTCCAGTTTGGTATTAACATTATTAAGCCAGCGAGAAGCAAATGGAATCCATTAATATTCTATTCTCTTTTTTTTTCTTCCTGGTTTTATTAAATCCCATATTTGTATATTTCCTAACAACTTAATGCAACAGTCTTAAAACAGTCAGATAAATAAATGAAAAGTTATTTTTTTTAAAACTCTAGCATAATCTTTTAAGAAAATGACACCATATAGGAATTTATGCAATACCCATTTCCTGTCATTTTTGAATATCTGCAGAAATTATATCCTGTCTGCCCGAGTTTAAGGTAAACTTCTAATGCTTATCCTATGACTCAGAGTAAGTCCCTTTATCAGGTCATTGTTCCATGAGCCCCACTGAAAAGTGTCATTTAGGGTCCTGTAATCAAGACAAGAGCAAAAAAAGCAGTAAAGTATAGGGATGTATATAACAGTTAGTACAAAACTGTGCATTTATAAAACAGCAGTTATCTTACAGGAAACTTACATCTTAGAGAATAATATAAGCAGTAAAGTATAGGGATATATATAACAGTTAGTACAAAACTGTGCATTTATAAAACAGAGTTATCTTACAGGGATACTTACATCTTAGAGAATAATATAAGCAGTAAAGTATAGGGATATATGTAACAGTACAAAAACTATGCATTTATAAAACAGCAGTTATCTTACAGGAAACTTACATCTTAGAGAATAATATAAGCAGTAAAGTATAGGGATATATATGTATATATATATATATATATATATATATATATATATATATATATATATATAACAGTACAAAAACTATGCATTTATAAAACAGCAGTTATCTTACAGGAAACTTACATCTTAGAGAATAATATAAGCAGTAAAATATAGGGATATATATAACAGTTAGTACAAAACTGTGCATTTATAAAACAGCAGTTATCTTACAGGGATACTTACATCTTAGAGAATAATATAAGCAGTAAAGTATAGGGATATATATAATAGTACAAAAACTATGCATTTATAAAACAGCAGTTATCTTACAGGTAACTTACATCTTAGAGAATAATATAGGCAGTAAAGTATAGGGATATATATAACAGTTAGTACAAAAACTATACATTTATAATACATCAGTTATCTTACAGGGAAACTTACATCTTAGAGAATAATATAAGCAGTAAAGTATAGGGATATATATAACAGTTAGTACAAAACAGCAGTTATCTTACAGGTAACTTACATCTTAGGGAATAATATAGGCAGTAAAGTATAGGGATATATATGTATATATATATATATATATATATATATATATATATATATATATAAAACAGTACAAAAACTATGCATTTATAAAACAGCAGTTATCTTACAGGAAACTTACATCTTAGAGAATAATATAAGCAGTAAAGTATAGGGATATATATGTATATATATATATATATATATATATATATATATATATATATATATATATATATATAACAGTACAAAAACTATGCATTTATAAAACAGCAGTTATCTTACAGGAAACTTACATCTTAGAGAATAATATAAGCAGTAAAATATAGGGATATATATAACAGTTAGTACAAAACTGTGCATTTATAAAACAGCAGTTATCTTACAGGGATACTTACATCTTAGAGAATAATATAAGCAGTAAAGTATAGGGATATATATAATAGTACAAAACTATGCATTTATAAAACAGCAGTTATCTTACAGGTAACTTACATCTTAGAGAATAATATAGGCAGTAAAGTATAGGGATATATATAACAGTTAGTACAAAACAGCAGTTATCTTACAGGTAACTTACATCTTAGAGAAAAATAAAGGCAGTAAAGTATAGGGATATATATAACAGTTAGTACAAAAACTATGCATTTATAAAACAGCAGTTAACTTACAGGTAACTTACATCTTAGAGAATGATATAAGCAGTAAAGTATAGGGATATATATAACAGTTAGTAAAAAACTATACATTTATAAAACATCAGTTATCTTACAGGGAAATTTACATCTTAGAGAATAATATAAGAAGTAAAGTACAGGGATATATATAACAGTACAAAACTGTGCATTTATAAAACAGCAGTTATCTTACAGGAAACTTACATCTTAGAGAATGATATAAGCAGTAAAGTATAGGGATATATATAACAGTTAGTACAAAAACTATGCATTTATAAAACAGCAGTTATCTTACAGGTAACTTACATCTTAGAGAATAATATAGGCAGTAAAGTATAGGGATATATATAACAGTTAGTACAAAAACTATGCATTTATAAAACAGCAGTTATCTTACAGGTAACTTACATCTTAGAGAATGATATAAGCAGTAAAGTATAGGGATATATATAACAGTTAGTACAAAAACTATACATTTATAAAACATCAGTTATCTTACAGGGAAACTTACATCTTAGAGAATAATATAAGCAGTAAAGTACAGGGATATATATATAACAGTTAGTACAAAACTGTGCATTTATAAAACAGCAGTTATCTTACAGGGATACTTACATCTTAGAGAATAATATAAGCAGTAAAGTACAGGGATATGTATATGTATATATATATATATATATATATATATATATATATATATATATATATATATATATATAACTATGCATTTATAAAACAGCAGTTATCTTACAGGAAACTTACATCTTAGAGAATAATATAAGCAGTAAAGTATAGGGATATATATATAACAGTTAGTACAAAACTGTGCATTTATAAAACAGCAGTTATCTTACATGTAACTTACATCTTAGAGAATAATATAAGCAGTAAAGTATAGGGATATATATAACAGTTAGTACAAAAACTATGCATTTATAAAACAGCAGTTATCTTACAGGTAACGTACATCTTAGAGAATAATATAAGCAGTAAAGTATAGGGATGTATATAACAGTTAGTACAAAACTGTGTATTTATAAAACAGCAGTTATCTTACAGGAAACTTACATCTTAGCGAATAATATAAGCAGTAAAGTACAGGGATATATATAACATTTAGTACAAAACTGTGCATTTATAAAACAGCAGTTATCTTACAGGAAACTTACATCTTAGAGAATTATATAAGCAGTAAAGTATAGGGATATATATAACAGTTAGTACAAAACTGTGCATTTATAAAACAGCAGTTATCTTACAGGAAACACATCTTAGAGAATAATATAATCAGTAAAGTATAGGGATATATATATATAACAGTTAGTACAAAAACTATGCATTTATAAAACACAGTTATCTTACAGGAAACTTACACCTTAGAGATTAATATAAGCAGTAAAGTATAGGGATATATATAACAGTCAAGGGCGCCCGCAGGCAGATGCAAGGGGGTGCACTTGCACCCCCCTTGAATCGGCTGGCCAGGAGATTAATTTACTTCAAATTTAAAAAAAAAAAATTTATGGGCGTTCTGTATTAAGAACGCCTTTTGTGTCCAGTCGCACAAATGGAACAGTTGCTTGCAACCTGTTTTCATCTTCACCATACATGCGACCGATGGTTTACGTATTAATCTTCTGCATTTGCGTGCAGAAGTTGAATTCCGGAAGCTGTTTGGACTTGGGATGAGTGTATAAGTGAGAGGTAGGTGTGTGTGTGTGTGTGTGTGTGTGTGTGTGTGTGTGTGTGTGTGTGTGTAAATATATATATATATATATATATATATATATATACACACACACACACACACACACACATACAGCAGTGAAAAAGATGCTCCAGTGCTGACTGCAGCTTGCTTAGTTGAACAGAAGTAAATCATTGTAAACTGTATGGTCTGTCTCTCCAGCTAACCAGTCATACAAAATTTGTGTTGCTGTTGTGTTTGTGCAAGGGGCTTTTTGTCAACCCTTGAGCTCCCTAAAACTAATACTGAAATTAAGGGCATATGCCATTATAGCCTCTTTGTCAGAAATACATTCATCATCCCACTCATCATGATTAAAGTTCTGTGTTAAAAAAATAAAAAGCAGAAGACTTTCAAGTCAGTAGAGCATTACCGAATTGATTGTGTGGGCTGAGCTTCCAGTCCCAATTTGTTTCCGTCAGTTAATGTTTATAAAAGAATGAAGAAGATAACACAGCAACAAGGTGAATTGCAAGCACATAAAGTAAAAGGCTTTTTAGTTGCAGTGGAAGGCAAAATTACATTACAGTGGCAGATTACTGTTAACTTTGGTTTATATACGTAATTTTCCTTCATCCTGGTTGGCTTAGAGGTAGTTTAACTGGTTACATGTAAACAAAGTCATGGGTACTTTTCTGTGCATTGGTTGATGTATTTTAGATTCTCTCTTTCTTTTAATCCATATTATTCAGGTTCAGGAGTGACTTTTGATTGGTTGCAGTGTTTCCTGACACTTTCATGCATGCTACTCCACTTTACCAACTTCAGTTCAGCTGTTTTCTTAGTGGGACAATAATGTTCCTGCCTGAGCAATTCCTGTCAGCTTTGACAAGACACATGGGGCAACATCCTGGTTCTTCAGTACATCAAACAAAAAAAAGAAGGAAAGAAAGAAAGAAAGGCATGCAAAATGGTTACATAATTCATTACATGGAGAGTTATACACTTCACCAGGCAGTTAGATTTAGATTGGAATTTAGTCCTGATACACATTTACTTAAGTGTCTGCCCTACTTTGTGGTATTATCCAGGATTATGCCTTATGTGGTTGTTATCCAATTATCCTTGGGCAAAAAATAAAGATAATAGAGGGAAGTATCCAGTTAACAGCTAACTCTGTCACTGGCTACAAGAGAACATTTCCTTACTCGATGATTACCCAAGGTGTAAACTATCTAATTGTTTACTAATCATTTGCACTAGCACATTTAGTGCAAGGTTTTCCGTGTTTGCTAGTGTGGAATTACTATAATTTTCTTCAGTTAATTAACATGAGTGAGCATAGTTACATTTAATTTTTCCATTTAGCATTACAGGCACAAACTACACTTTCAGTGTAGATTGCCACAGTATGCTTATATTTGCTGCTAATAACATTGAGTATCCAGGGCTGCTTAGTAGGTTTTTTTTTTTTTTTTTTTTTTGAGTAGTTCTGAAATTTCTGTTCTACCCATCTAAAACACCCTAGTTAATATGCATCAAACAGTGGTGTGTTTGTATTTTATATACCGATATTTTGTTAGGAAGGATTTTTGTTATTAAAAAGCCTCACCCCAGTATTGAATTTAAACCATTGCTGGATGCACAGCACACTGACCTTCCATGGACAGAGACTGTGTCTATTATGTTGTTTTATAATAGAAGGCTGTCGCTTTGTGAGCAGCATATATTGGGTTTGGACAAAACAAGAGTTAAAAAGTAATGGCTGAAGGGAAGTGTTGTGGCCAGGATGAAGGCTGTGGTTCTCAAGCTGAAATATGGAATTGAATAACTATGTGTTGAGACTCAGAGATGAAGATTCTGCCTGTATCATGCATCTGCAGTTCCTGGCATGTATGTCTGCAAATGACCTTTGCCCCTCTTGCTTTCTGCCTGTTCTGCAGAGTGAGTGTGTGTGTGTGTGTGTGTGTGTGTGTGGTTTGATAAAGCTTTCTCTTCCAAAGAAAGACATACTCATTAGAGATACAAGCTTAGTCTTGGAAATAAAATGTAATGCATTTTAGTTTTACTTAATTTTTTGAGAAGAGACTAGCATTTGATATCCAAGAAAATGCTAATGTGGAGTTTTTCTTGATGGCAGAAGCATTCATGCAGCATAAGCCATTGCTTAAAAATACAGGATGTTTTAGTTTCTGTACATGTGTGGGTTGTCTAAGGAAAATGTTAATGTAGAGTTTGTCCTGATAACAGAGACATTGGTGATTTGGGGTATAAGAGCCCTGTGAGAATGTTACTGACCGCGGTGCCAGAGAAAGAGGGAGGTGTGAGTGTGTGTGTGTGTGTGTGTGTGTGTGTGTGTGTGTGTGTGTGTGTGTGTGTGTGTGTGTGTGTGTGTGTGTGTGTGCTGGGGGGGGGTTCATACTGTTAAGTTATCCAGATTTTTGCCTCATATCTTCGGTTTCTTTCTCATAAAATTGTGTTTTACAGGCAAATCATTGAGGACTGAACTCAGAAAATAATGGCAGACATTTGAGCTTTAGACTTCATATCTTTCAGAAAATACATACTAATGCAAAACATGTTGTTCTATCCACTTTCTAAGGTGGTAGAGGGTTGAATGTGTGTGACTCATACCTCTCAACTGTACAGATTTTCACAGAATGTCCACATTTTCGCATTGTATTTTTGGTCTGTTCCTCAAAGATTCAGTTTGACAAATCACTGGGATGAGCTAAGGATTAAAGTTACTAAATAAATGACTTGATATCAGACTTGATATCCTTCAGAAAATATATTCTAAGACAAATCCTGTTATTCCAGCAACTTTCTAAATGTGTCCCTAGTTTGGGGCCTTTGTGTGTAAAGTATATGTGTGTGTGTATATATATATATATATATATATATATATATATATATATATATATATATATATATATATAAGGGAGGTAGCATACCCCTCAACTGTCCAGGTTTTTGCATAATGTCCAGATATTTGCCCCATATTCCTCCTAAAAAGGACTGAAGTTGCTAAATAGTTTTAGACATCATATCCTTTAGAAAAATGCATACCAACACATCCTGTTATTCTAGCAATTTTATAAGCTCATGAAAGCAATATTTATAATCTGCCCCTGTTTATTTTAGGCTTTGTCCAGATTTCTTGCACTAAGAAGTTGAGGTGTGTGTGTGTGAGAGAGAGAGAGAGACAGACAGACAGACAATGTCAGAGAGAGAGAAATGCTTTAGTTAGATCTAGCAGGTGGAATTTATTTTCAAGTGCATTTTCAAGGAATTGTGAGCTTCAAGGGAAGCAAAGGTTACTGCTGCTCATGCTAAGTCTGCTTAAAATGTGCAATGGTTTCGTTTAGCAAATGGTATCATTATTGTGGTATAAAATTTTAAAGCAGTGTTAGCACAGCAGGTAGCATAATTGCATCTTGATACAAATGGCTTTAGGTTCTATTCCTACAGCATGTACATTTGTATTTTAAGGGGGTATGGTACTGCGGTCCTTAGTATGTCCTCCTTTGGATGAGACACCTAATAACTATGAACCTGTTTTTCAGCTTGCCACTCATTCCCTATTGTAATATACCAGCTTGCCATTTCTTTTAATGTAACCTAGGCAATTTATTCTTCAAGGGCAACAGGCACTGAATTTGTAAATGAAACACTGAAATATAAAATTGTTTTCTAGCAGCATCTTCACTGGTTTCAGATCTCTTTAATATGGAATTATTCAGATGACTTTTACTTCTGCAGAGATTCTGCATATTGATTGATATTGGTGGATTGTATGAGAGAAGTATGAGTAGCCCTTTATGGTTGTAATTGTCTGAATTGAGCAGGTTGTCATTATTGGTTCATATGATTTGTTTCATTGCTTAAAGGAAAAATGTTCAGAACTATAAATTTAAAACACTCTAACAAGTGGTGCTGTATTATATAAGGGATATAATTCAATTATTATATAATTAATACAGTCAGAAAGGTGAATCAAAGAACTTTTGCATGGTTCTAAAAATGTATGCAAGGAGCCTATGATGTGAAAACAGCCCAAAGGTAAATTTACCATGTCACTGGTCAGATGCATTTTCGTTGAATGTGGGTTTCAATGCTGTTTCAGTGAATGTGGGTTTCAAAGGTAGAGAAGTTTTAATGCTAAGTCTGTTTTCATTGTAAGACTATTGCTTTGTTTAGGTTTACTAAATGTCTATCAGTGTTTGTGCTATCAAATTTGAAACAAAAGTTGTAAATGAAATCCAAATATCTGTAATTGCTGTAGAAGTAAAGCATAAAACACTATGCACACTGAGAGATTTGAACAGTGTCTATGACAAATGGGGAGAAATAGCAAAGTAATGGGACACTGGAATGGATGTGTGGGTAGAGTGGGGGTGGGGGCTGCATGGGTGGAGTGGGTGGGGCTACATGAGCGGGGCTGTGGATTTGCACCCCCCTGCAAAAAATTCTGTGGGCTCCCTTGATAACAGTTAGTACAAAAACTGTGCATTTATAAAACAGCAGTTATCTTACAGGAAACTTACATCTTAGAGAATAATATAAGCAGTAAAGTATAGGGATATATATAACAGTTAGTACAAAAACTATGCATTTATAAAACAGCAGTTATCTTACAGGGATACTTACATCTTAGAGAATAATATAAGCAGTAAAGTATAGGGATATATATAACAGTTAGTACAAAAACTATGCATTTATAAAACAGCAGTTATCTTACAGGAAACGTACATCTTAGAGAATAATATATGCAGTAAAGTATAGGGATATATATAACAGTTAGTACAAAAACTATACATTTATAAAACAGCAGTTATCTAACAGGAAACTTACATCTTAGAGAATAATATAAGCAGTAAAGTATAGGGATATATATAACAGTTAGTACAAAAACTATACATTTATAAAACATCAGTTATCTTACAGGGAAACTTACATCTTAGAGAATAATATAAGCAGTAAAGTACAGGGATATATATATAACAGTTAGTACAAAACTGTGCATTTATAAAACATCAGTTATCTTACAGGAAACTTACATCTTAGAGAATAATATACGCAGTAAAGTATAGGGATATATATAACAGTTAGTACAAAACTGTGCATTTATAAAACAGCAGTTATCTTACAGGAAACTTACATCTTAGAGAATAATATAAGCAGTAAAGTATAGGGATATATATATAACAGTTAGTACAAAAACTATGCATTTATAAAACAGCAGTTATCTTACAGGTAACTTACATCTTAGAGAATAATATAAGCAGTAAAGTATAGGGATATATATAACAGTTAGTACAAAACTGTGCATTTATAAAACAGCAGTTATCTAACAGGAAACTTACATCTTAGAGAATAATATATGCAGTAAAGTATAGGGATATATATAACAGTTAGTACAAAAACTATACATTTATAAAACAGCAGTTATCTTACAGGAAACTTACATCTTAGAGAATAATATACGCAGTAAAGTATAGGGATATATATAACAGTTAGTACAAAAACTATACATTTATAAAACATCAGTTATCTTACAGGGATACTTACATCTTAGAGAATAATATAAGCAGTAAAGTATAGGGATATATATATAATAGTTAGTACAAAAACTATGCATTTATAAAACAGCAGTTATCTTACAGGAAACTTACATCTTAGAGAATAATATACGCAGTAAAGTTTAGGGATATATATAACAGTTAGTACAAAAACTATGCATTTATAAAACAGCAGTTATCTTACAGGTAACTTACATCTTAGAGAATAATATAAGCAGTAAAGTATAGGGATATATATAACAGTTAGTACAAAACTGTGCATTTATAAAACAGCAGTTATCTTACAGGGAAACTTACATCTTAGAGAATAATATAAGCAGTAAATTATAGGTGTATATATATAGGTTCATAGGTTCATACTAGGCTATCTGCCCTAGGGCATTTATAAGCCTAGCCAGAATGTGTTTGGCTTTCGCCACCCATTTTAAATTTATTTTGCTATGCCCTTTTTCGAGGTTAGTATACTATGCCTCTGTCTAACAGTGACACAGAAGTGATACCCGGGGTAAACCTATGATCTCCCATCCACTCATCAAGATTCCTCTTGAAGAGAGTCAATGAGGGACTCTGCCTAACCTGGACTGGGATTTTATTCCAGAGGGAAGGGAGCCCCTGGGTTATGAATCTGTCCCTCCAGTGTGTCCTATTTATTTCAGTGCTGAGGTTTAAGTCTCTCGAGCGCGTAGCTCGATGGGATTTGGATTTTCTGAGGTGCAGCATGTCCATTAATTCCGGGTTGGACATGGCTTTATACATCAGGCACAGATCGCCTCTGAACAGGCGGTATGCCACTGAGTAGAGCTGGAGTTTCTTTAACCGGGCAGCATATGGCATCTGTTTGAGCCCTTTGATCCTCTTGGTGAGGTACTTTTGGGGTCTTTCCAGTTGCTGCAGGTGTCTGGTAAGGTACATCCCAAAGGGGCATTGTACTCAATTATGGGCCTGATGAGGGATGAGTAAAGAGGCACGATGACCTCCCTGATATAGATGTGAATCCCTTCATGATTAGGTGGGCTATATAAAATGTTTTTCTAACCACTTTGGCCACGTGGTTGTCAAATGAGAGATTGCTATCAGCTTGGGTCCCCAGGTCCCTAATTACTTCTTCTGTACTTAATGGATTACCACCTATGTGGTAATTTGTGGGCACTTTGTTTTTGCCAAAGGGGATGACTATACACTTTCTGGCATTTAGCTTGAGGCCATGGCTCTGGCACCAGTTGTCTGTTTCTATGAGGCCCTTTTGGAGGATGCTTGTGTCGGCTGGAGAGTCGATTATGGTGCCCAGTTTGCAGTCATCTGTGAACTTGGTCAGCCACAGTCCTTCCGTGTTGGCCTGTACCTCCGAGAAATATATACCGAACAAGAGAGGTCCTAGGAATGAGCCTTGTGGGACACCACTGGTTTGGAGTCTGACATGGCTCCAGCAATTCTAGCCATGTGGGTTCTGTCCTTGAGCCAGTTTGCAATCCATCTAGTGACATAGGGGTTTATATTTAAGCTGGTGAGCTTATCTATAATGCCCGAGTGGGGTATTGTATCGAAGGCTTTTGCGAAGTCCAGGTAGGCTGTGTGGACCACCTTCCCCTCGATAATGGACTTGGTGACTGTTACAAAGAAATCAACCAGGTTTAAGAGGCAGGATCTGCCCTTAACAAAGCTGAACTGGGTAGGATCCAGTGTCTGTAGGTCCCCAATATCTTTATTTATGAGGTCCATGATGATCCTTTCCATAGCTTTGCAGACCAAGCTAGTCAGGCTTATGGGGCGATAGTTTCCAGGATCCGTTGAGGCACCACCTTTATGGAGAGGGACCACTGTTGCTGTACGCTACTCTTTGGGCACATATCCTGTAGTAAGGCTGAGATTGAACAGTAGTTTTATGTTTGGGTTTAGCTCTTCTTGGAGTTCATATAGGATGCAGCCCGAGACACCGTCTGGTCCCATTGATGCTGTGTTTTTTGCTTTGGAGAGGGCGGCTCTTACCTGAGCATCTGAGATGTCAGGGGGGCAGCACTCTGCTGGGATAGATATTTGCCCTTTTGGTGGGGGGGGTGGGAAGTTTGCGCTGAACCTGTCAGCTAGGATGTTGGCAATGTCTGTGTGTTCGGTGTATTTTTTGTCATTTTGGACTAATTCTGAGCATATCTGGGAATTACCACCCAGATTCCTAACATAACTAAAGAAAGCCTTGTGATTATCCTTAGTGTCCTGTGCAATTTTTCTCTCGAAGCTGGCCTTAGACAATTTTATGAGTGCCCGTAGTTTTTGCTAATACTGATCAGTGATGCCTTCCCTTTTTGGGATTTTGCTCTGTCATTTAGTAGCTTCCTCCTTCTATTGTATAGTTTGTTTATGGCTGGGGTCCACCAGACAGGACGTCTGCCTTTGGAGGATTGGGTCTTGGTTTTATTTGGGATCGCATGATCCATGCATTCCTGAAGGTGTTCAAAAATGCGTTTATAAAGGATTCTGTGGTCTTGTCCATATTTTCCACAGGCTCGGGGGCTTTGAAGGATTCCACCTCGGTTTTGAGGAGTGTGAAATTTGCTTTAGAGAAGTTTTTCACTGTGGTTTTCTGGACAAGGGGTGGGGTCGGGATGTGAATATCCAGTGAGATTAGTTTATGGTCTGATCTTACCAGTAAGGGATACACTTCTGGTCTGGAGCATAGAGTCCCCATGTTGGTGATGATCAGGTCCAGTATGTTTTCCCCTCTTGTGGAAGTGGTAACAAGTTGTTCCATAGTATTTGAGTTTATAAATTCTAGGAACCTTTGGGCTAGGGTGTTGGAGCTACAGTAATGCTCCCAGTCTATGTTTGGGTAGTTGAAGTCGCCCAGTATAATGGTGTTTGGAGAGACCTTCATATTTTCCAGTGTTCTCAGAAAGGCCGAGTGGGGTTCCTGGGTTTGGGAGGGTGGTCTGTAGCAGGCTATAAACTGGAAGGCAGTTTTACCCACTGTTAGTTGCACATGGATAGTCTCTGATGCTTCGTGCTTTGCCACCAACCTGGAGGTGTGGGTATCTTTGATGAATATCGATACTTCCCCTCCTTTTGTGGTTCGGTCCAAGTTTTGGGGCTGAAAAGCATGGTATGAGGTATAACCTGGTAGTGCTGGGGTGCTCTGGGAGCCCTGAACCAGGTTTCTGTTACTGCACAGATATCGATGTTCTCCATGCTAAGGAGAGTTTTGAGTGCGTGCATCTTGATGTTTAGACTTCTGGCGTTGAGTAGCATTACTCTTAGTTTCTTATCCCTTGTGATACCTATGGAGGTGGGTTTGTCTTTTGAGCCTTGCCTAAAAAAGGCACTATGGGGGTAGCAAGAGCCTTTGCCAATATCTGAAAGCCCAGGGGTGACAGGTGCAAGCCATCCCTAGCGAAGCATCGTGGCTTGTCGAGCATATCATCCCAAGATGACAGGCATTGGATCCCCTATGAATGACACCAGTACTTAAGCCAATTGTTGAAATTGATCATCTTGTCTTCATATTGTGGCATCATTCTTGGTGAGGGTAAGATGCTACACAAGATCAGGGTCACACCGGCCTGGGCTGCATGCTCAGAGAGCTCCTTTATGTCTCTTTTCATATAGTCCAGGGAGGTACGTCTCAGGTCATTCACACCAGCATGGACAATGACTGAGTCATATTTGTACTTGCCTTGGAGTGACCTGAGTGCTTGTGTTATATGGCGGATCCTAGCGCCCGACAGGCTGCTCACCTTGACCCACTCCTTGTTCAGCCTGGTGAGCGGGACGTCAGTGTGCTTGACGATAGAGTCACCTATTACAAGTGTATCAGGTGTGTTGTTTAGTCTTAAGGGCTGTGACTGTTCGGCACACTGGCTTTGTGAGATATGTGTTGCACGTGTTTTGTTTTGGGGTAGTGGTTGCTTGGGTGTCTGCTTTGGAGGTCTCTGCTGCTTAGGCAGATCTTTATGTAGCACCTCCGAGTATGTTTTTGTGTGATTATGCATTTGGTTTGCTGTTGTGGTAGGTCTATGTGATACTGGAATTGTAGTGAGTGTGGTTTCCTTCTCCTCCTGACTGGTTATGCCAGTACTGAGTTGAGAGAGCTTAGCCTCCAGTTTGGCTATATGGTTGCATCTCTCACATGTGTTGGAATTTGTTGGGAAGAGGAGAGGGTTGTCTGTGTACATGAGGCAGTTTGTAACATTGCCTCAAGATTCCCAGATTCACCAGCTGGACCAGAGAGGAGATTGACAACTGACCTTTGGACATTCTAGAATAATATTGGGAATTCCTTAATAATTGAAAACAAGGGCCAGTGGGGAGTGAGGGTGTAGTGCTTTTAATTTTTAGTGCTGACTTATATAATTGCTTTAGCGAGCAAGTGCCAGGTAACTTAAGTGCAATGTGTTACAGGTAACTTAAATGCAAAAATGACAAACAGTAACTTTCTTTCAAGTGAAACAAGGAAATAAGTACAGTAAGCAATGCAGATATCACTAGTGATCCACAGAAGCACTGAGAAGCCGCGTATTAGGTGGAATTAGCGTTCCAGGGAAACAATAAGCAAACAAACAACAAGCATATAAACAAAGCTAGATTCAGCAGGCCTGGATCTAGTCTATGCTACAGCAAACAAGGTGTACCAGTTTCAATAAGATACATTTCAAATATTCAGGCACTATAAACCTTTAACCAGAAATTCCCAGCTCAGAAGGGCAGAGTCCAGCCTCTTCTCCCACAAGATTGCAGACCACGAACCTTCTTAATATAAAATAACTGGCCTGAAGCCCAAGTGCTTAAACTAGAACTAATACACTTTAAGAATGACAGACACTGGGCTCTCAATCAGCAGTTCCCAACTTAGAAAGATGAAAGCTACCTGTCCTGCCACCACAGTGCATGCCACAAACCTTCCTAATGTAAAACAACTGGTCTGAAGCCCAAGTGCTTAATCCAAAAGACTTAGAATGATAGCTACACTTTAATCAAGTTACTACCAAGCAGTAATAAATACAATTGAATACTTTAGAGAATGCCTGGATTAGTGCTCAAGTTACACAAACAAAGCTAGATCCAGCAGGCCCGAATCCAGTCTATGCCACAGCAAACAAGGCGCACCAACTTCAGTAAGAAGCAGTCCAGATATGCATGCACTATAAGCCTTTAACCAGAAATTCCCAGCTCAGAAGGGCAGAGTCCAGCCTCTCCTCCCACAAGAGTGCAGACCACGAACCCTCTTAATGTAAAATAACTGGCCTGAAAGCCCAAGCGCTTAAACCAGAATTAATACACTTTTAGAATAACAGACACTGAGCCCTCAATCAGCAGTTCCCAACCTAGAAGGATGTAAGCTACCTGTTCTGCCACTACAGTGCAGACCACAAACCCTCTCAGTGCAAAACAACTGGTCCAAAGCCCAAGTGTTTAAACCAAAAGGCTTAGAATGAGTTACACCAAGCAGTAATAAATACAATTGAGTACTTTTAAGATGATGCAAAAGTAAAATAAAGTAGGTAGAAACACAAGTACAGTAAAAGCAGATGACATTTTTTTTTTTTCTGAACAAGTGCTGAGATCAAAGAAACAGATTTGAGTGCTGAAACTAGAAAACTGGCTAGTTATAAGAAAAAAAAAATAATCTAAAAGGCTTCCCTCCAACACAGAAAGGCTTGGGGGCTCAGAAGCCTACAAATAGTCTATACCACTTAACAGGAAAGGCAGGAAACAAGCTTAAATTTTTTTTTCTGTTTCCCAGATGCTCTCTTTGTGCACAGTAGGAGTGCCTGAAATCAGAATATGATCTCACTGCACTCAGTTGAGTGAGCAAATCAGATGGGCCCAGAAGGAGTATCCAAACACAAATTTACAAGAGGGGCGGGCAGTTTCAAGGCCACTAAGATTAACACCAAAACAAAAACAGGGAGGGTGGGTAGGACTAACTGAAGAGCAGAGTCAAAACTTCCAGTTCAGTTAATATTCCTGCAACACACAGTTAAAATCAATTTAAATACTGTATTTTTTTAAAAAAAAGTGCAGATAAAGGTACTTAAATTCTCTTATACGTGCAGTTGAATACAGCAAGTTCTTAGCCTGCCAAAGCTGAGGTTTTTAAGCAGAAAATATTTCACACTGTACCACTTAAATAGGCAAGGACAGGAAATCAAAGAATGTGGCTACCTCCACACCTGTAATTACTAGCAAATAACAAAATTCAGCAAACACTGACTAACTTCCAGTTCAGTTAATATTCCTGCAACACACAGTTAAAATCAATTTAAATACTGTATTTTTTTAAAAAAAGTGCAGATAAAGGTACTTAAATTCTCTTATATGTCCAGTTGAATACAGCAAGTTCTTAGCCAGCCAAAGCTGAGGTTTTAAGCAGAAAATATTTCACACTGTACCACTTAAATAGGCAAGGACAGGAAATCAAAGAATGTGGCTACCCCCACACTTGTAATTACTAGCAAATAACAAAATTCAGCAAACACTGACTAACTTCCAGTTCAGTTAATATTCCTGCAACACACAGTTAAAATCAATTTAAATACTGTATTTTTTGGGAAAAAAAGTGCAGATAATGGTACTTAAATTCTCTTATATGTCCAGTTGAATACAGCAAGTTCTTAGCCAGCCAAAGCTGAGGTTATTAAGCAGAAAATATTTCACACTGTACCACTTAAATAGGCAAGGACAGGAAATCAAAGAATGTGGCTACCCCCACACCTGTAATTACTAGCAAATAACAAAATTCAGCAAACACTGACTAACTTCCAGTTCAGTTAATATTCCTGCAACACACAGTTAAAATCAATTTAAATACTGTATTTTTTTGAAAGAAAGTGCAGATAAAGGTACTTAAATTCTCTTATATGTACAGTTGAATACAGCAAGTTCTTAGCCGGCCAAAGCTGAGGTTATTAAGCAGAAAATATTTCACACTGTACCACTTAAATAGGCAAGGACAGGAAATCAAAGAATGTGGCTACACCCACACCTGTAATTACTAGCAAATAACAAAATTCAGCAAACACTGACTAACTTCCAGTTCAGTTAATATTCCTGCAACACACAGTTAAAATCAATTTAAATACTGTATTTTTTGAAAAAAAAGTGCAGATAAAGGTACTTAAATTTTCTTATATGTCCAGTTGAATACAGCAAGTTCTTAGCCAGCCAAAGCTGAGGTTTTTAAGCAGAAAATATTTCACACTGTACCACTTAAATAGGCAAGGACAGGAAATCAAAGAATGTGGCTACCCCACACTTGTAATTACTAGCAAATAACAAAATTCAGCAAACACTGACTAACTTCCAGTTCAGTTAATATTCCTGCAACACACAGTTAAAATCAATTTAAATACTGTATTTTTTGGTAAAAAAAAGTGCAGATAAAAGTACTTAAATTCTCTTATACGTCCAGTTGAATACAGCAAGTTCTTAACTGGCCAAAGCTGAGGTTTTTAAGCAGAAAATATTTCACACTGTACCACTTAAATAGGCAAGGACAGGAAATCAAAGAATGTGGCTACCCCCACACCTGTAATTACTAGCAAATAACAAAATTCAGCAAACACTGACTAACTTCGAGTTCAGTTAATATTCCTGCAACACACAGTTAAAATCAATTTAAATATTGTATTTTTTTTAAAAAAAAAGTGCAGATAAAGGTACTTAAATTATCTTATACGTCCAGTTGAATACAGCAAGTTCTTAGCCGGCCAAAGCTGAGGTTTGTAAGCAGGAAATATTTCACACTGTACCACTTAAATAGGCAAGGACAGGAAATCAAAGAATGTGGCTACCCACACCTGTAATTACTAGCAAATAACAAAATTCAGCAAACACTGACTAACTTCCAGTTCAGTTAATATTCCTGCAACACACAGTTAAAATCAATTTAAATACTGTATTTTTTGAAAAAATGTGCAGATAAAGGTACTTAAATTCTCTTATCGTCCAGTTGAATACAGCAAGTTCTTAGCCGGCCAAAGCTGAGGTTTTTAAGCAGAAAATATTTCACACTGTACCACTTAAATAGGCAAGGACAGGAAATCAAAGAATGTGGCTACCCCACACCTGTAATTACTAGCAAATAACAAAATTCAGCAAACACTGACTAACTTCCAGTTCAGTTAATATTCCTGCAACACACAGTTAAAATCAATTTAAATACTGTATTTTTTAAAAAAAAGTGCAGATAAAGGTACTTAAATTCTCTTATACGTCTAGTTGTATACAGCAAGTTCTTAGCCGGCCAAAGCTGAGGATTTTAAGCAGAAAATATTTCACACTGTACCACTTAAATAGGCAAGGACAGGAAATCAAAGAATGTGGCTACCCCCACACCTGTAATTACTAGCAAATAACAAAATTCAGCAAACACTGACTAACTTCCAGTTCAGTTAATATTCCTGCAACACACAGTTAAAATCAATTTAAATACTGTATTTTTTGAAAAAAAGTGCAGATAAAGGTACTTAAATTCTCTTATACATCCAGTTGAATACAGCAAGTTCTTAGCTGGCCAAAGCTGAGGTTTTTAACAACAGTTAGTTCAAAAACTATGCATTTATAAAACAGCAGTTATCTTACAGGAAACTTACATCTTAGAGAATAATATAAGCAGCAAAGTATATGGATATATATAATAGTTAGTACAAAAACTATGCATTTATAAAACAGCAGTTATCTTACAGGGAAACTTACATATTAGAGAATAATATAAGCAGTAAAGTATAGGGATATATATAACAGTAAGTACAAAACTGTACATTTATAAAACAGCAGTTATCTTACAATGAAACTTACATCTTAGAGAATAATATAAGCAGTAAATTATAGGGATATATATAACAGTTAGTACAAAACTGTGCATTTATAAAACAGTTATCTTACAGGGAAACTTACATCTTAGAGAATAATATAAGCAGTAAAGTATAGGGATATGTATATATATATATATATATATATATATATATATATATATATATATATATATAAAACTATGCATTTTTAAAACAGCAGTTATCTTACAGGAAACTTACATCTTAGAGAATAATATAAGCAGTAAAGTATAGGCATATATATATATATATATATATATATATATATATATATAAATAAAACAGTTAGTACAAAAATTATGCATTTATAAAACAGCAGTTATCTTACAGGAAACTTACATCTTAGAGAATAATATAAGCAGTAAAGACCTCCATTAACCTACTACAGTGAAAGTCTAGAGATGCAAATGGAAAATGGCTTGGAAGGAGGAGTATATAACTGTCTTAAGAAGAAAGAAAAGTGGTAAGGAGGGTATATCCATATAAACCAACTATTTACACCATGTACAACTATTTATATCATATTTACAACATATTTACACCATGGATGCCACAGGATAACAAAATAATATAACAAAATACTTTGTAAAATCAAAAGTTAGAGTGTGATGATAACAGTGTCTAATGATTATAGGGTCAGATATGATACCGATGGAGGATTTCTTGGAATGTAGTGTTATTGACCCACATTTTGGGAGATTATTTAGTTTGGATTAGGTCAAAAAGGCTACACCAGTAATTCGGAAAATATTCTTTTTACTTTTGGTTATTATTGCATAACATATGTGCAGATATATATTTGATTGCCATTGATGTAAAGTTTTCCCAAGCTATTGCTGAGGGATTGACCCAATTCTTGGCTATAAAATATTTGAGAAGAGTTCAGGCCGTAACACAAATGTGGCGATTGATACCTTTAAGAGATTTAGGAATTATATTTAAAATCATGTTTTGCCAAGAAAATGCATTTTTTTGTAACCCATTTTTTCCAACTGAGTTCTGAGAGAACACTAAAGTTTGCAAATATTCTTACAGCTCAAAAAGATGTGAAGTATATCTACATGTGAAAGGGAACAGAATGGACAGGTTAGGTTTTTATTGTATCCAAATTTCAGTAAGACTGCTGGGGTATTGTAGGAATTGTTGTTTATCATAAGTTGAGTGTAAATTAGGTTTTGAAGGGGGTTAGATTCAGGGTATTATTGATTGATTCACACTTAGACTCGGTAGAGATTTCTCCTTGTATAAAATACATATAAAATAGAAGTGAATGATTATACTTAATGCTTGACACAAGTTTGTAGGTATTCAAAATCATTTTGTTCCATAGAGAAAGCGATTTAATGATAGATTGTGATACTGTAATGTCTTGCACCTTCACTCTATAGCAAGAAATTTTTTGTTTTATAAGTGAGCTAATTTGTCTTAAGATAGGATCATATTTGTTAAAAGCACCAAATAAGGCTTTGACCTCGGCCACATTTTTAGAGTTGTAAATGTGCCAAACTATGGCTTTCTTAATAATAAGGAAGTTTGTTAGATCGATCATTTTATTATTGATTTTTAAGTTAGTGTTTAGGTGAATTGGTTGGAGAATGGGAACAGTATTGTGTAAATTTAAGGAGGTCATTAGAGTTTGAAAGATGCAAATTTTGCTCTTTAGTGTAGGCAAGATCTTGAACTTGTAGTCACCATCAGGTGCTAGAAAAGAGACAGCATACGGGTTGAATTTTAACGAATATATATAGTTGCACCTGATTTTGATCCAAGTTGTGTATCAAGATTCAGCAGAGGGATCACAGCAGTCTATATGAATTAGACGGCTAGCATTAATGATGTGGTAATATAAATTAAAGTCCGGGAGACTTAATCCACTTTTGGTTTTTGGGGTAATTAGTTTCCTGCATGAGATTCTGGTTGATTTAGGAAACCATAAAACTTTGAGATTGTGGTTTCCATTTTTCTGAAAAATATTTTCGGAACATTTAAGAAGATGGAGTTAAGATGAAAAAGGATTCTAGGCAAAATATTCATTTTAATGATGGCGGATTTTGATAGCAAAGAAAGATTGATGTTTTTCCATCTAGTTAGATCATTATTTATCTGATCCCAGACTCTATATAGGTTTGCTTTTATTAGTTCTTGGTGAGGGTGTGTGAAATTTATTCCTAGGTATTTGAGTGCATATTTGAGAGGAATGTCAGACAGGGGGAAGTAATATTCTAAATGGTTTGCAGGGTTTACTGGAAAAAATAGATGATTTTTCAGGTTTTCATTTATAATCAGCAACCTCAGCAAAAAGATTAATAGAATTTCGAATTTTATGAAGATCGGTGTTGGGAAGCTCAAAATAGATGTTTTGGTCATCTGCAAATGCAGAATAATTTATATCAATGTTGAAGACTTTTGGGATATGATGATAAGTCTATACTTTACTGCTTCCTGTAATGACTTACAGATTTTACTTTGTATGTTTGAAAAGTTTGTAAAATTCAATAAAAATATATTTGGAAAAAAAAAAACAGCAAAAGAAAGTATATCAAATAAAGAATAATGATTTGGGGCCTGGCACTGGTGCCACCTCTAAATGTAAGGCACTGAATTTAAAAAGAACAGTTGATAACCGTAATGTAGAATCAATGGCTTCAATAATAGAGGCAGCTGAACTAAATCCATTGCTAAATAAACATGGGTACCTATCTGTACAGTTTATAGCATCCAGATACCAACTTTTTCATATTGAATAGAATAAGAAGACTGCCATCTGGTGGTAAATGGCAGAAGGAGATGTTTTGTTTATGCAATGTGTAAATTACCTCTAACAGATATGATGCACAACTTTTCATATTAAAACTCCTATGATTTTAAGAAACATTATTATCTAAACTGTCACTGCAACATATAGATCTGCCAGGAAAATAACTTAACTAGTTTAGGGTGATACTTTAAGCTGTTTTACAAAGACAGAATTAATGTAGCTTGGTTTAGTTTACTGGGAAGGTGGGAGCATTAACAAAATAGATGTGCTTCTCTGTAAACAGTTTATAGTCTTCTGCCAGTGAAATATTATCCATGCATTGGCATATGCTACCTTGAGTAATATATCAATGATGTTCTTCCTTATCACTGTTGCAGTATTCTTCATATCTGGGACATATGTCCTACACCCATGATGTAAGGTGCATATGTGATATACAAGAGCTTAATCCTCAAAATTTCTTTGCTGCCAGTCTGAACACCACCTTGAATTTGGTCTGCAAGATGTTCTCTGAGCTGGTTCAGCTACAGAGCCTCTGTCATGACCAAGTTGGAGGCTGATATGGGGCTTCCTTCCCACATGTCTGCCAAGGCTGTGCCAGCATATGTTGCAGATGTGGAGGGAAGACAATGACTGATTATAATGTAGAGGCCTGGGGGTGTTCCTGAAATACTTGTTAGGGAAGAGGTGCCTGGTACCCTTATTTAATCTAGACTGGGGTCTAAATCTCCTAGGTCTGTTAGAGCTGATGTTCATTTAAAAAAAGAAGGAAAAGACCAGGCACATGACCCCTGTGACTAGAGATCTCCATAAAGAATGGCAGGATTTTGCTCAGGGGTTTTCCAATGCTCTTATTATCTGTACCTGCTTCTGTTTTATAGACTTTGATGAGGAGGCACTAGCGTACTAATCTCAAATCCACTCTCCTGTTGCCCTGGGGTCTGAAGAAGAAGAGGCACTTTCTCCTGATTCCCCTCTAGAGGAATTATAATTTGGGGATATTACGGTTCATATGATGGAACTGTTAGGATTGTTCCCAGGTTTCTGACATTCAAAACAGGTAGTATGAATTCTTCTGCTGTCCTTCCAGTTCTGGATGGCCTTTTGGACACTTTCTCTTCTATTTTCCAAGCCCCTAATTTCCAGCCTTCTGTCCCTAAGATGCCTGATAGGTTCTATAAAATGCTTGAGGCATAATAGTTTTTGTATAAAAGTCCATCCTCTGAACCAGATGTTATTTCTGTGACTACTGCTAAACCATTAAGTTACTTTCCACAAAGCTTTTACCTTCTGATTAGGATAGTCATGCTATAGAAAGTTATGCAAAGAAGGGTACACTTCTGCTACCTTAGCTTTCAGGGCCATCAACTACCAGTCCCATGTGATTAGGTATGTACTGGCTCTACTTTCTAAGCTTGGGAGTATTCTGACTGATATGCCTGACTCTGATGCAAAGACTTCTGCCATTTTCCATTTGAGTTCTGCTTCTAAGGTGGCTTGTCATTTTATTAAATTTATTAGGGTTTGGGGAGTGGCTGTTGTTCGGTTACAGACGTACATGGGACATTATTATTTTTGTGTTCATTGTGATAGGTAGGGCAAGGATTAGGGTGCATATCTCCTCCTAGAAGGATTTTAGTTTACTGGGGAATAATGCATACTTGTTTTTTTGGAGAGAATTCTTGCACTAAATTTTGTTTTGGTTTGAGTTGAAGTGCAATTAATTAGCCTATATAAGGAGCAGTATTAAATAGTTTTGGTGAAATTGTAGCGCATGTAGAGAAATTTATGGATAGGTGGTTGGGACAGAGTTGGAGAGATGTTGCAATATATTATTGAGTCACGGTAGGATGACAAATGGTACAGTACGAGGAGGAGAATAGAAAATAAGCTGAACAGTGGCATAATTAAGTACAGGAATCTGTATTTCATAGATGTCAGGTAGTGAGGAAGTAGTAATGAAGAAGGAAACAGGAAGCTGCAGGACAGCAGGGGATTCAATGATGGTGGATTCTGAAAGGTGGAAGAGGAAAGGTAAGGAGACAAGTATTTTCTATAAAAGAAGATAGGTAGATTGTCCTAGTATCTTCTCTGGAATGTAAGGAATAGAGGAGTATTAAAGGCTATAGTATAATGATGTAGTCAAAATAAAAAAGATGAGAGTTTATTTGGGAAGAGATAAAGATACAATGTGATGGGAAGAATTAATGAATGCTGACAAGCAGATGTGTTACTCGTGTTCATGGCACAAAGAATAGATATTATAATTAATTACTTTTAATTGATGTAATTGTGGATTCTATATAAAGAAGATTGTTAGCTGTAAGGTTTTATCTCTTGAAGGTTTGTTAGTACAAAAACTGGAACCCATGGCACAAAGCTGTTACTCATGGCACAAAGATCGGAAGCCATCATAAACACTAATTTCAGCAGGCCAAAATCCAGTGATACTGAAAATATCTCCACTACAAACAAAGCCATCTACAAAAAAATAGAGGTAATGATTAGTTTGACGACAAAAATAAAAAGAATTACAGGGCCTTGAGTCTTCACAAAGCAGATATTGCAAGACTTCCATCTGTCACTAAGATGGGTGTTTGATAGCAAACTGCTGGCAGTAGAAACAGAGAAGTTGTGTATAAACCCAAAAGCAAGTTCCAGCATCACCAAAAAAGAAAAAGCTATCTGCAGGATGAAACAAAACTTACAAACAGCTCTCAAGCAAGAACCATAAAATGACAGTTTGTGAATCAATTAATGAAAACATTGTTAAAAGATCAGTTTATGCATCTATTGATGAAAAACACTGTAGAAAATGTGCAGATCATCTCATTAATTAAAATGTCATTCAAAGATTCAAAATCAATTAAAAAACTAGTTGTACTCACTAACACGATAAAAATGATGAACTTTTGAATAATGAGTGGTATAAGACATTATTCAGACCAGGTGAGTAACTATCAGAGCAAAATGAACTAAACCTCCTTCAGTCTTCAGACTATATAAATATTCAAATCAGCAATCAGTGAAATAAATTAAAGAGCTCTTAATAGCCACTCATGAAGGGATCAGTAAGAAACATAATCAAGTTGTAGTCAAATAAAAGTAATTTAGTTTATGGATAGTACAGCTTACAAATAACAGAATATGGACATTGTCTACCAACCAACTATTACTACCCATAATTTGTGACTGAGCTCCTCTAAGGTGATTTTCTCCACATTTCTTCAGAAGCAGGTCTGATCTCAGATCTCAGTAAAACACAGCAATATATTTATGAATCCTTGCTTGCTCTGCAGATGCATGCCTCCAGATCATTACCATTAGGAAATATCCATTAATGTCTAGCATGCTATTGTCCCTCATAAAAGGAAAAACCTCAGCAAACCAATATCTTAAGGTGGTATAAGAGGGGATAACAGTCAGCACCAATGAGAATCACTAGTGGATCTTTCTAAAATCTAATGATGAGGTCCGTTCCTGCTTTTATCTACTGAATCAGATTCTTCAACCACCACTGTACTGACTTGGCATTGCTGACTAACTGGATTAGATCCCTTTTGCAATCCATGTTTGTGTAGGGCTTAAAATCTTTGCTGTACAATAGTATCATGATACAAATGCAGTCAAAACATATCTTTAAATATCAGGAATAATGCTTCCCTTTCATTTGTATTCAAACATTCAGGTATTTGAAGGGATCAGACAAATCATGAGAGCATCTTTTTGTATGTTTATATGGCTGCCTGTTTTTTTTTCCTTGCTTGCTGACCCTCAAAAATCTTCCTATCAGCCATGCCAAGCTTAGTAAGAAACTAAGAGTAATGCTACTCAATGCCAGAAGTCTAAACCTCAAGATGCATGCACTCGAAACTCTCCTTAGCATGGAGAACATCAATATCTGTGCAGTAACAGAAACCTGGTTCAGGGCTCCCGAAAGCACCCCAGCACTACCAGGTTATACCTCATACCATGCTTTTCAGCCCCAAAACTTGGACTGAACCACAAAAGGAGGGGGAGTATCGATATTCATCAAAGATACCCACACCTCCAGGTTGGTGGCAAAGCACGAAGCATCAGAGACTATCCATGTGCAACTAACAGTGGGTAAAACTGCCTTCCAGTTTATAGCCTGCTACAGACCACCCTCCCAAACCCAGGAACCCCACTCAGCCTTCCTGAGAACACTGGAAAATATGAAGGTCTCTCCAAACACCATTATAATGGGCGACTTCAACTACCCAAACATAGACTGGGAGCATTACTCTAGCTCCACCCCCTAGCCCAAAGGTTCCTAGAATTTATAAACTCAAATGCTATGGAACAACTTGTTACCACTCCCACAAGAGGGGAAAACATACTGGGCCTGATCATCACCAACATGGGGACTCTATGCTCCAGACCAGAAGTGTATCCCTCACCGGTAAGATCAATCAGACCATAAACTAATCTCACTGGATATTCACATCCCGATCCCACCCCCTGCCCAGAAAACCACAGTGAAAAACTTCTCTAAAGCAAATTTCACACTCCTCAAAACCGAGGTGGAATCCTTCAAAGCCCCCGGGCCTGTGGAAAATATGGCCCAGACTGCAGAATCCTTTATAAATGCATTCTATGAACACCTTCAGGAATGCATGGATCATGCGATCCCAAATAAAAGCAAGACCCAATCCTCCAAAGGCAGACGTCCTGTCTGGTGGACCCCAGCCATAAACAAACTATACAATAGAAGGAGGAAGCTACTAAATGATAGAGCAAAATCCCAAAAAGGGAAGGCATCACTGATCAGTATTAGCAAAAACTACGGGCACTCATAAAATTGTCTAAGGCCAGCTTCGAGAGAAAAATTGCACAGGACACTAAGGATAATCACAAGGCTTTCTTTAGTTATGTTAGGAACCTGGGTGGTAATTCCCAGATATGCTCAGAATTAGTCCAAAATGACAAAAAATACACCGAACCCACAGACATTGCCAACATCCTAGCTGACAGGTTCAGTGCAAACCCCCCCCTCCCCACCAAAAGGGCAAATATCTATCCCAGCAGAGTGCTGCCCCCCTGACATCTCAGATGCTCAGGTAAGAGCCGCCCTCTTCAAAGCAAAAAACACAGCATCAGTGGGACCAGATGGTGTCCCGGGCTGCGTCCTACATGAACTCCAAGAAGAGCTAAACCCAAACATAAAACTACTGTTCAATCTCAGCCTTACTACAGGATATGTGCCCAAAGAGTGGCGTACAGCAACAGAGGTCCCTCTCCATAAAGGTGGTGCCTCAACGGATCCTGGAAACTTTCGCCCCATAATCCACAAACACTAGTGAAAATACAACAAAAGTGAAGTAAAACACACAAGAAACTAGCACCATGCCAGTAAGATGTTTTATTGCGATCTGGTACCTCGGCTTTTCGCCTTCAAATGGATCACAAATATTCAGTGCTGTTAACAATTATTTATACAAGTTTATTCAAAGTTAATCAGCACCAATTAATCAATTATAACATTTTCTAAGCAAATTTAAAGTGCTCTGCCAATATTTCATCCTATATATCTAGCGCATTTACATAAAATGATACTTTTGCCCCATAAGCCTGACTAGCTTGGTCTGCAAAGCTATGGAAAGGATCATCATGGACCTCATAAATAAAGATATTGGGGACCTACAGGCACTGGATCCTACCCAGTTCAGCTTTGTTAAGGGCAGAGCCTGCCTCTTAAACCTGGTTGATTTCTTTGAAACAGTCACCAAGGCCATTGACGAGAGGAAGGTGATCCACACAGCCTACCTGGACCTCGCAAAAGCCTTCGATACAATACCCCACTCGGCCATTATAGATAAGCTTACCAGCTTAAATATAAACCCCTATGTCACTAGATGGATTGCAAACTGGCTGAAGGACAGAACCCACATGGTTAGAATTGCTGGAGCCATGTCAGACTCCAAACCAGTTACAAGTGGTGTCCCACAAGGCTCAGTCCTGGGACCTCTCTTGTTCGGTATATATTTCTCGGAGGTACAGGCCAACATGGAAGGACTGTGGCTGACCAAGTTCGCAGATGAGTGCAAACTGGGTGCCATAATCGACTCTCCAGCCGACACAAGCATCCTCCAAAAGGGCCTCATAGAAACAGACAACTGATGCCAGAGCCATGGCCTCAAGCTAAATGCCAAAAAGTGTATAGTCATCCCCTTTGGCAAAAACAAAGTGCCCACAAATTACCACATAGGTGGTAATCCATTAAGTACAGAAGAAGTAATTAGGGACCTGTGGACCCAAGTTGATAGCAATCTCTCATTTGACAACCACGTGGCCAAAGTGGTTAGAAAAACATTTTATATAGCCCACCTAATCATGAAGGGATTCACATCTAGATCAGGGAGGTCACCGTGCCTCTTTACTCATCCCTCATCAGGCCCATAATTGAGTACAATGCCCCTTTTGGGATGTACCTTACCAGACACCTGCAGCAACTGGAAAGACCCCAAAAGCACCTCACCAAGAGGATCAAAGGGCTCAAACAGATGCCATATGCTGCCCGGTTAAAGAAACTCCAGCTCTACTCAGTGGCATACCGCCTGTTCAGAGGCGATCTGTGCCTGACATATAAAGCCATCTCCAACCCGAATTAATGGACATGCTGCACCTCAGAAAATCCAAATCCCATCGAGCTACGCTCGAGAGACTTGAACCTCAGCACTGAAATAAATAGGACATGCTGGAGGGACAGATTCATAACTCAGAGGCTCCCTTCACTCTGGAATAAAATCCCAGTCCAGGTTAGGCAGAGTCCCTCATTGACTCTCTTCAAGAGGAATCTTGATGAGTGGATGGGAGATCATAGGTTTACCCCGGGTATTACTTCTGTGTCACTGTTAGACAGAGGCACAGTATACTAACCTCGAAAAAGGGCATAGCAAAATAAATTTAAAATGGGTGGCAAAGCCAAACACATTCTGGCTAGGCTTATAAATGCCCTAGGGCAGATAGCCTAGTATGAACCTATGAACCTATGCCAATTCAGCCCCCATCTTGAGTATTCCTCAGTGACAAGAAATATATGTCCAAAGAGGCCATCATATAGCATGAACAGTGGTTTGTACCCTCATTTTCATCCCAGTGATAAAGGGTTATTTATTAGGCCAGATCCCTCCTCTGGGCAGTAACATGAATGATTTGTATCAATGCAGGGACCACAGCGGCCTTCCCATTTTGGGTTCATGTTCATGTTCCTGTGCAATCATGATGACAACTACCACTGATATAGCTTAGTGATTGAATGGCCACCCAATGATCAGCTCTTGCAGTGCTGCCGTTACTGTGAATAACCATGGGATTGGACTGCCCCAGACAGCAGGCCATCCCCTTTACCAGGGTGGACACACTCATCTTCCCCTACCAACTCTGTCAAGCAGCTGAACCATTGTTGAATATCACAATGCATGGACCATAGTTAGAGCTTAATCTCTGTATTCCATAGAAGCTGGTTTAAATATGAGAGTATCCTCTGTCATCTTTGTATAGTTGCTTTGTTTGGTGATGTCATTATTTCTAACTTTTGATCTTGAGGAAACCTAAGCAAGAACCAGCCACATATATGCTCTTGTATGAATGAAGAGATCTTTTTGGTATATAATTCTAAACCTGTTTTGCAGTTACAATTGTGTGAGTACCAAGAATGTTATCAGTTTATCTATCTGCTGAACGTTGAGGCCCAACTAAGGAGAAGTTGGAAGACTAGAGCCTGTACGAATGACGTGATTTCCCCAGTGGGAAATTTTAGTGAAATCATTAAGCATTTTCTTGATTATGAGAAAACAAACCCTAAAGTTCCATAAAGAGAAGATGTAAGTGATCAACATATGACCATATGGAGCTTTCCATGTACTCTGCATGCCCTGCTTCTAGCTTCTCTTATTTGTTTTGCTATTAAAAGCCGGTGGCTCCATTGCTAAGCCAAATAAAAGAAGAGAAAGGGTAATCTGTTTTTGGTTCCACCCTTGTGTGTTAATCTCTCAGAACTGCATAACCCTGTTTTTATTCAAGTACATAAGTGTAAATTTATGTAGTTGATATGATCATTGTGTCTGGAATACCAAAGTAATGTGATGTAAAGAGCATTTAGGCACAGGTCACTGTGTCAACTGCTTTTTTTAATACCAGTACTCAGAATGACCACCTTATTATAGAAAGCGGAAGGAGACTGCATGACCAAGAGAAATGATCTAAATTTATCTCTGATTTTACTCCCTTTGCATGAAAGTACTATGTTGTTTTGAGAAGTGAACTACCGATTTCAGTCTGTCCATCTAGCATCTTTATTCAAAACAGATGCAGGCCAGTAATTTGTTGCATAAGTGATAATTTTATTATGTTTTGTGATCACAGAGATGTAACCATGTTTACATGGGTAGGTGGGAGATGCAGTTCTGCATACTATGCACATGAACAAGAGTTAACAGGGAAAGTCTGGCACTCTGATGTACATATCTATATGCCAGTACACCATCTGAGCCCCTTTTTCAAAAGTTTTAAATTCTTTTTCACTCATTTCTACTAATTATGTGTGAATTGGCTTATAAGACATGCTGATAATGCTTCTGGCAGCCTGTATAACTGTAGCTCCTTAAATAATCTCTTAGATTCTTCAGCCTGAGGCATATAAACAGTAATCACCCTCCACCTTCTTTGGTCTCCAGAAATGGGTCTATTAGGTTTATGGTTTTGAACTTTTAGTTATGCGAGTCCTGATGTCAGAATCTAATGATCCTCTTCCTAGTTCTCTGAAGCCTTATCCATGCTAAAAATGCTTTAAATCTCTTTTGAAATCCTTGCATAATATTTGTATTGTAGCCTTTCAAGAGACCACACTCTTATTAAACCTGTTGAAATTTGACTTATAAAAAACCCAGTAGTCCAAGGATATATTTTGTATGCTTTGGACCCACTGTCTGATGATTTAGATATTTTATGATTGATATCAGAGCATTCAGTTGACCATTTATTATATAAAGAGACTGTTTAAGAGCAAAGCTCAAAACAGAAGAAACAATTAAAGGCACCCCACCAAAACTGAAAGGTTTTAGATTGCTGTTCATGTGACCCTTCAAAACATGACACCTGTTCTTCCAACCATTGTGAAAACTCATGGAAGGAGGTATAAAATACAGACAGTCTCCACATCTGAAGAGGGTGTTTTACAGACTACAGTTCAGACTAGGAATCCATAATTGAACAAGGAAGAAATGGTGACTTATCCCAGTAAATCAAAGCTGGTTAAGTCCAAGAAGCATAAATTCTATCTATTAAGGGGGGAAAGTATTTCATGTGTGAGAGAAGAGCCTCACATGTGTACCATCCTTAGAGTTCCTCAGGTGGATTTCCACTACTTTGTTATTGGTACTATTTTACAAATCCCACTGCCTCCAACTGAGTCTACATAAGATGAAATGAAATTGGAATCTCCTGTAGTATTTTTTCTCCTTTAATAAATTCAAGAATTTTAGTAATATCCCACTTAACTTGTAACAGTATAAATCTAGACTGAAAAAATATACAGGAATGTGCAGAAATAGCAGTGATAAGTTGTGTATATTATCAATTTTTTACTTCTGTAAAAAATAATCACCATATAGCTGAAACACCTGATGTTCTTAAGGGTTATTTGCATATATCCCATGTGCCTCCGATACAAGAGGTTTGAGAGGTCACTCAGTGGAAGTTCTAGCTTGGCTGAAGTTTTCATTTAGTTTTTACTGATTGTTTTTTTTTTTTGTGTGACCTTCTCAACTTTGTTTTAATTTGTTATTTTGGCTATTTTGCAGTCAACCCAATGGTAATGGACATCAGCTGTGCATAACAGCCCTGTGTTTCTTATACTTAGTCAAATAGTCTGCTTGTGCTGTGGTGAGGAGATCATAACAAGGATGAAATGTGCATATCAACAGCTAGTGGCAGTTGGCTTTACTGGCCTGAAATTGTTCATTGAAACAACTTAAAAAGAAATAAGTCATGAGCATTTAGAATTGCCAGATAGCTGAAACACCTGATGTTCTTAATGGGCATTTGCATATATCCCTTGGGTCTCTAATACAAGATGTTTGAGAGGTTACTCAGGGGAAGTTCTAACTTGGCTGGAGTTTTCATTTAGTTTAAACTGAACATAAAAGGAAATCATTTTCTTTTTTCAATCAGTTTAGTGATTGTAGGAAACAGCAGTTTGATGAAAGGTAAGTACAGCTATATATATATTTTTTGGATAAATGTGTGTAGTCAAATGTCCATGCTTGCCAAATAATAATTACACACACACACACACACACACACACACACACACATGAAGGCCACAGCTAAAAACGGGAAGACAGAACAGAGCTATACAGGGAATCAGAAACAAAGAAAAGGGGGCATATATTTGGCAGACAGCACTCAGCAAAGACTGAAATTGTCCAACAAACTATTATAGTTGTGGTGAGAAGAATTAGGCAGTTGTTGCAGAGAGGGACAAAATAAAAAAAGGATGCAGAAAGTGCTGTATGTAAGGTCTCTAGTGAGCTGATGCTCTGTCTTTCGGTGGTGCTTGCAGACCCATCATGCACTCCTGTAATTGATCATCCTGGACAGTGTATTGTTTTATAATCAACACATTCTCATTTTGGGCATACACATTGCCTTTGATGTTATTTTTATTATACTTATTATGCATAAATTCTGACTAATTCTGTGGTTCCTAATGTGGACTGTGTGATGCCCATGCTCTGGCCCAGCTATCAAGGAGCCTCAATCCTCACCACTAATATCATATAGGAGGAAAGGATAACAAATACACATGGTAAAGTGCAATTTCCTTTAACAGCACACAGAGATCACAATCAGTCTGGGTCTGGTCGCTCCCTTGCTCTGCAGGTCCCCAATAAGACTCCCCACTGGCACAGCTATAGGGTCCAGATCTCGGCCTAGTGGGCAAGCTAAAACCTCCAGCACCCTCTCTGTCCAACCAGTGCTTTGTGTCCCTGCCCAGGTAGCTGACACACACACACACACACACACACACACACACACACACACACACACACACACACACACACACACACTTTGAGAAGAGTTTATACAACCACAAAGACACTCCTGGCAAAGGCTGGTACAGGTTCTCCAGCTGTGCCCCTTTTTCGTAGACTATATGGTAGTAACAGTTGCCACCATCCACTAATATTTATCAGCTACTCAAAGGCCCTTAAAAGGGTACCCAATTATTACTGTGCAATATTATTATCCAATTTGTAGTATAGCCCAGTGCTAAAGCTATTGGAGTGACTTTGTACAATTTTACCAAAGGCATGCAAGCACTCTAAAGAGCTTAAATTATCTCTACAAAAACAGCCACAGTTGAAAAGGTTTAAAAATATTTAATAACAAATGGTCAAAACACAAGACAAAACTTTTTACTACACAGTGCTAGTCAAGAGTTCAGAGATCACAGAGAAATACTTAAAATAATTCAGTAGTACAGTTCTGACATCACAGAAAAACACTTAGTGTAAACATACCTGACAGTGCTGGTGAGTTGGATGGTCAAGACAAAAAATGCTTAATGCTCACTGATTCTCTCTGCTTTTAAAATCACATTCCTGGTTCACATTACATCATTCTTCACACTTCCCTGGGTTCCCAGGCTAACATAAACTACATTTACCTTCTTCACCTCTGGGCAGTAACCAGAGCAATAAAGGACATTTATGCATGCAAATTCTGGCCATTAACTCTGACCTTAAAACAATAGGCAGGATGCCTCACTCTAGACTTATTGGCTCCGAATTTTAACATTAAAGGGTCACAATATGCTTTACTTGGTCAGTAGAGTGCACTGTTCCATTATTTTCAAGTTCCACATATAACACTATTTTTACCATTTAAGACAACAAGCCTGAGATTTACATTAATATTTACAGATGACAGAATTATCTCCAAAATTCTATCTGGCTAGGCTGGCAGCCTTCACCCATCTTCACCCAATCTTCACAGACTGCAGTGGAGTTTGTTGTAGTATTACTACCTTGTGGGTTTACTGACTCCATTTCTGCATGCTGCTTTTCTGTCCTTCCTTCCTTCCTTGTTCATGTAATTTATTTATTTTATTTCTTTAATTTAAAGCTTCTTTACTGGGAAAGTCCAACTTGGAACAAACCAATTTTCAGAGGAGGCCTGGGGAGAAATGTTCCAGACACATGCCTTTGTAATATATAACAACTAAAAGCAGGAAACAGTTCAATACCACAGAAAGAAGGTATAGCAGACCACAGAGCAGACAAAAACCTTTAATCGATCTTAGAGCTTCGGCTAACAAACCTTCAAGAGATAAAACCTTACAGCTAACAATCTTCTTTATATAGAACCCACAACTACATCAATTAAAAGTAATTAATTATAAATACATAAAGAAACACCTTCCATTACAACCAGTATTTAACCCATTGGGTGACAAAGTACCACATTTCAAAATACACATAGTTTCTTTGTACAAATGTTTCCTTTTAAATTCCATATCATCCCATCCCTGAACAGTATCTAAAATAGTAGCCCTTTAACACTCATTTTTACCATCATGATATAAATTGTAAAGTTGTGCTATGGGACTCTCTATTTTTTTTTTTTTTATATCTCTCAAGTGCTCCTGTATTCTAACCCTAAACATCATTTATATATAATATAGGTTACAGGAGCACTTTAATACACAAATTACCCCTTTAGTGTTACAACTTACACCATACCTAGGGGTAACACAAATCCCATTTATATTATGAAAATAAGGCACAACATATAGACATACAGAGCATTTACTGAAATATATTTATTGAAACCTTTGTACAAAGAAACTGTATGTATTTTGAAATTTGGTACTTTGTCACCCAATGGGTTAAATACTGATTGTAATTGGAAGGTGTTTCTTGAAGTATTTATAATTAATTTTAATCACTGTAATTGTGGGCTGTATATAAAGAAGATTGTTAGCTGTAAGGTTTTATCTCTTGAAGGTTTGTTAGCCGGGACTTTAAGATCGAATAAAGGTTTTGGCGTGGTCCGTGGTCTGCTGTACCTTCTTTCTGTGGTATTGGACACGCCTTTGTAATGTCTGTATTCCCACCTTTAAGTCCCATTGCTTTACTGCAGCTTTTATTTTGTGTTGCTGTCAGATTTTTCTGTAACCCATTCCCCTTTGCTTTAGTGCAGCTTTTATTTTGTGTTGCTGTCAGATTTTTCTGTAACCCATTCCCCTTTGCCTGTCTCTTTTGGCCCCGATCCAGAGCTGGACATATGATACACAGTGGCCATTCCCACCCATGGATGTCTTTATAATATTTTAACTATCAGTGTGACTTTTTCTCATCAGTAAGTTTACTGTCTGTAAAATCATGCCTCTTTTTTCTATGAATTCCAAAGTCGTATAATCCCAAACCCATTCTTCAAAAGCAAAAAGAGTAGCTAATGATGTAATTAAATATTACAGAATTAATATGTCAAGTGAGAAATTGAAGGAGTATATTAATTGCCTTCCATTTTATATAAAATTGAATTCATATGGGAGAACTTGTCATTAAATCTAATTGTCAGGATGAACCTTATTAAAATGAGGATGCTGTTTAAAAATCAGGCCTTATTAATCAGACATTTGCATTTTTATTAAGTGCACAATATGCATATATCCACACACATATGCAGATTTTTATCACTCCTTTATCCCTCCTCTGTATTAAGACATGATCGCAAAATTATTAGCCACCAGGAAAGAGCATCAGAAACCTGCAAAAAGAGTTCAGAATGCTACACAAGAACAATTGCAATGAACAAGCATGCTACAATTTTAATTGAATTTTTGGAATTTTAAGATATAGATAAGATAAAACAAATGCTTTATCAAAAATTTGGTTATGTTCTGGTAGAGACTTACATGAAAAAAAAAAGAGTTCAAGCCTCAGTCATAGTACTCAAGTTCATAGCAACCAAAGGCATAGACACATGCCAACTGCATACTGGTAAGGCGAGGTTAAGGACTGCTTAGAAATGTAAAGAGGTCATAGTAGACCCACCTGGGTAAACATATCAGCAGTCATTGGTGCAGTCTGACAGCAGAGCAAAGAAGCTATATAGGCATCAAAGAACAAATATTGGCTCAGAAGTGCAACACAGAATTGTGATAGTCTGACACAGAGAAAAAATAATATATACACACACACACACACACAAACACACACACCCACACAAATTCTAGTTGTAGACACAAATAAAATATTGTATTTCATCTATACTACAAAATAAAAAAAAAATATAAACACCCTATAAACATCATTAAACATATACCTATATCATTTACATATCATAAAAGAACAGTCTTAAATACAAATCTTCAAACACAGAACAGTAGAATATACAAAATACAAAACGTCAACCGATTTGCAAAATGCTTTGCACAATGGTTAAAATGAAACATCTAAATACAAGAAAAAGATAGAAAGTAGCAGAAACACAAGCCACAATAGCACCCTGCCTCCACAAAAACAGAGCCATGACCTAACATAAAACCCAAACACCTAATGTACACATTAAGAATTACAAAACATACAGTAACGTTTTTACATGTTAAGTTAATAATAAATATTTGCCTAAAAAGTAACACAAAATGATCACTATATACTAGCAAGAAAACTTAAAAATATGTATAAATACACACACACACACACACACACACACACACACACACACACACACACACACACACAGACTCAGACACACAAACTCACATACATATATGTACACACATATGTATGTGTATATGTATATATATATATATATATATATATATATATATATATATATATATATATGTGTGTGTGCCTATTTCAAATGACTGAAAACTCAAAATACTGCATTTCATTTGACTGAGACCATGATACCTAATTTTCAAAATACTGCAAACTCAATTGTCTGAGTCTCATTATACCGAAAGCTTACAATGCTGAATTGCAAAATACTGAATTTTAAGCCATAGACATACACACTTACAACACCAATGACTAAAAACTATTTACTTACCCTCTTAACAGAAACTGAATGATATAAAACCAAACTCAGTAGGGTGCTACTTTCCCATACCCTCTGATGTGGAGGCTGCTCCCACCACACTCACCTAACTATATATACTAACTCCAGGACTGCACTACAGTGGGAAAAAGGGCATATACATATACCTTTTACTTACCTTAGAGTACTGTGCACACTGCCACTACTGCCAGGATTGCACAAAACAGCTGCCATATTACTTTAGATACTTCCCATAAAGATAGAAAGAGGCATACCCACATTTAGAAACACTACAACACTACTTTCTGTGCTACTGTTAATATTCTGACAGTCGGCACTTTAAGTTACATTCATTTTTTTATCACAAGCAAGTCACAGGTGAAGACAAACACATGACATCTCTATGGTTAAAATTCATTATTTTGAAATTCAACATTATAAGCTTTCAGTATAATGAGATTCAGTCAAATTAGTTTTCAGTATTTTGAACATTATGTATCGTGGTCTTAGTCAAATGAAATTCAGTATTCTGAATTTTCAGTAATGTGACGTAGACCCGACTTTGACCTCGGAATGGGTTTTAACATGGGTCGAGATAGGGGCGAGATTCATACTTCAACAATGTCGGGCTCGACATTGTCGCCATTCTGCCTCTGGACTTTGACTAAAGTGGGTTTGACCGAACCAACTTCGACCTTACCATAGTAAACCTATACATATATATATATATATATATATATATATATATATATATATATTATATATATGGGTCCCTGTTGTTTTGTCAACAGTTCATCGAACCGTACTTTGTCAAAATCACTTTAGTGAAAGTGCATTTTGTCAAAAATGCACTTTCGCTAAAGAAAACAAAAAAAAAGAAAAACATGCCATTAGCATGTACCTTTTAGTTGTACAGCAACATATACTGTTGATGTACAACTAAGGAAACTCTTGTTGAGATCATAGTACAGTGGGGATAAGGGAATATTCTTCTAGTCTAAGCACTGGCATCATCCCAGCTAAATGGAAAACAGCCACCATTATTCCCTTGCACAGAGGTGGTGCTTTCACTGACCCTGGAAACTATAGACCTATTATTAGCCTGATTAGCCTTATCTCCAAGGCCACAGAGCGAATCATCATGGACCCTATCAACAAAGATATAGGTAATCTCCAGACACCTGACCCTACTCACTTTGGATTTGTCAAAGGGAGATCATGCCTGTTAAACCTGTTGGAGTTTTTTGAGACACTGACCAAGGCCCTGGATGGACATCTGTGCATACAGCCTACCTAGACTTAGCCAAGGGTTTTGACACTATCCCTCACTCAGGCATCATTGACAACCTGACTCAGCTAGGTATCATCTCTTATACAGTTTTATGGGTTGCTAACTGGCTCAGTGATAGAACCCATATAGTCAAAATAGGGGAATCCACCTCAATAGCAGACCTGTAACCAGTGGCATTCCACAAGGATCAGTCCTGGGATGTCTACTGTTTGGAATCTATTTCTCCGAAGTACAAGCAAAAACTACAGGTCTGTGGCTGACAAAATTTGCTGATGATTGTAAACTGGGAGAGGTCATAAAATCTCCAAATGATGTCAACATCTTACAAGAGGGTCTTACACAAACAAATGATTGGTGCCAAATTCATGGCCTTAATGCAAAAAAAATGTATTATCATCCTTTTTGTGAAGAGCAATGTTCTTGCTAACTACCACATCTATAGCAACACCCTCAGTATGTACACAGGTTGATAGCAACCTTACCTTTGATCACCATATCTCCAGAATGGTAAGAAGGGCATTCTATATTGCTCATCTCATAATTAAGGCCATTACCTCCAGAAAAAAAGAAGTTATAACCTCCCTGTACTCTTCCCTCATTAGGCCAATAATTGAGTACAATACCCCTTTTGGTATGTACCTTTCCAAACACCTGCAGCAATTGGAGAGATCACAAAGGTTCCTCACAAGGAAAATTCAAGGTCTTCAGCATCTGACCTTCGTGGATCATCTGAAATCAATGTCACTTTATTCTGTTTCATACAGACTACTCAGAGACAATCTCTGCCTTGCATATAAGGCAATCTCTGATCCTGCTTTATTGGAAATGCTGCATATCTGCAAGTCAAAGCGTACACGGGCTACTCGTTCTAAAGATCGTAACCTGGTATATGAGATTAATAGAACCTGCTGGAGGGACAGATTTGTCTCCCAGAGGTTGTCACACCTTTGGGACAGACTCCCACTTTATGTGAAACAGTGCACCTCATTGCCCCTTTTCAAATGCAGTTTGGATGATTGGATGGGTAACCATAAATTCATCTCAGGGGGTCCACCTGTGTCCCTCTTGGATATGGGTAATAGGTGCTGATAGTGGAAATAAGGCAAGAACTTGACTAGGCTTGTAAGGGCCCTAGGGCCATTAGCCTGATAACTTCCTATGATTCTATCATCAGCAGCTGTTATTGCAAGGGAATGTAAGCCAGAATTTGACATGCTTCATCCACCATGCTGTCAGTTCTGCTACCCTTTCTATCCCAGCTATAATTTTCAGATCTGCTCTGAAATCTGTGAATGTATTTATTATTCTGTTCAATGGGGAAATGAATACCAAATATAATACTCTTGGCAAAATCATAATCTGAATCACATTTATTATTCCCACTATAGTGGCAACCTTAACAGTCCACCTACCTAAGAAATGCATTAACTCAGACTATATAATCCCAGTTGTCATAGACCATAATCCCTAGATAATTGATCTCTTACTTCCTGTTTGCTCCTCTCCAGTGGAGTTTCCTGTATTGCATTCCAACCCAGTTTCCTATCTGAAGGATGCAAAAATACTAACCATTATAGGCAGTGTCAGTTTCATTCCATTAAAGACCTTGAATAATTTCCACCACCCAAGAACATCTTCTGATATTTGCCTTGCATTTTGGGAAAAACTCTTGAGCAACAAGAAAAATAAATTGGGTGGCAAGGGGCATCAAGGCCATGTTTCCTTCTTACTACCACTTCTTTGCTTATATCCCCATTAAAATTAGAAAAAAATTCAGGTGGTTATAGAGAGCTTTAATCCAATTCTCAAATGTTTAGCCTAGTTTTATTTCCTCCAAACAACTGCTCCACAGTATCAAATATTTTCTTTTGATATTTTAAAAATTTCTACCAACACTTTCATATTTGTTACTTAAACTCTTCAAATTCCCATCATCTTCACTTTACTATCCTATCCCTCTTTTTGGATCCCTTTTGGGCAACATCTGTTAACTACCCATAACTTTTTTTCCTACCTTCTTACCAGGGTCATAGCTAAGATTGTTGTATCTGCTGCATTAATTAAAGAAACATGGTAATTCTGCAGATCCACAATGCCTTGCTCATTTTTTTTCTGGTACTAATACAACCCTTGACCTCGTAAATGAAGGTAGCAAACACACATCTTGAAACACAACATTGAATTGCTTGCCTAGTATTTTTACTGTTTCCATTTCTACATTTTTGTAAAACTTCACTCAAATGCCACCCCCACTGAGGGTTTTCCAATGTTTATAGGGTCATAGGTTCATAGGTAAGTACTAGGCTATCGGCCCAAGGGCCAACGTAAGCCTAGCCACAAGGTTTCCTGGCTTACGCCCCCCAAGAAAGTTATTTTCCTGTGCCCACAACCATCACCTGCAACCTATCCTTACCATATCCAGTGACTCACTCTGTCTTTTTTTTTTCTTCAGAATAATACCTTGCACAACCTTTTTCCTCCTTGGTCTACCGCATGTTTCATCTTTTTTTCATTGATAAATATGTCTGAGAAAGATTTCCAAAATCTTTTTGATGCCCTCCTTATTGAAAATCAAATAACCTTTGTCCCCCTTCAACTCCTTTAGTAAACACTCACCAATTCTCTTTAAATTTCCAAGATAACAAAAAAAAACCTCTCTGTTCACCCCCTTGCATCTACTAAAATCCCATGACTTTAAGAAGTTATTGTCCACTGTTGCAGTCTATGTCACATGACTTGAGCCGTTATTTCATCATTCCTATGGAAATGATGCCCCTTTTCTCATCCTCACTTCTCTCTAACCATAGCTCCAGTTCATTTACTTTACTCTCAAACCCATTTACCATTGCATGTTTTCCCTCCTCTTATAAGCTTCCTGACTCATAAACTTTGCCTTACATGCACCCTTCAGGGCATCTCGCCAAATCTGGACCTTTATCTGCTCCTATTTACAATTCCCTTCAATAACCCCTTTACCAATCTTATATCAATTTTTCTGTATCATCAATACCCTATATCCATAGTTTCCACATTCACCATCTGCCAACTACTTCCCCCTCAAATCTAACTTGTAACACCGTATGGGCAAGGACTGATAGGTTGATTTGTCCTGTCTTATAACTACATCACTTATCATCTAAGCACACTTCATCCTAATGTTATCCAACTTCATTCCTTGATTTCCTTTGGCTCTTGAAAAAAGTAAGCTCTTTTTGGCTGTATAGTACCTCCTCCATGCATCCACCCATCCTTTGCTGCATTACTACTACAAAGAATATTCTTGGCCTTAAAATTATGTGGCTTCCTACCAAATTTCTTGTCTAGCTCTGGATATGTTGTAACAATAAAATACTTTGCTATGCATTTACTATCCACCTGAGGAGTGTGGATCATCCAGGCCTCTTAGTAAACTGTAAAGAATTGGGGTTCTTTGAAATCTGGGTCATAGACCTTTTCTAAATTTCAGCAGTTATATGTAATCCCCACCCTTCCATACATATCCTCCCAAACACGTTTAATGTCTGCTTTCATATTCTTCTTAATCATGCTCAATTCATCTAGCTTCCTTTCCCTTTAGCCTAGGTGGAGCCTACTCTCCTCTTCTTGTTTTCTCCAGCCTTACAGTTTTAGTCTTCTTGAAGGAACAGTGTATCCACATTCTTTTTCTCTCATTAACTTTCTTATAATAATGCTTCTTTTGGTTGGATGCCCCCCCCAACTGCATTCCAAGAAACAAACGTGAGCAGCTCTTCCCATTTTTCCCTTTGGTCAGCTCCTTAACCTAGAAGTTCCCTCCACTCATACATCTCCCAGACTAAGTATCCAATGGCATTTGGGCCATTACCCTCTATTTTTTAGCAGGACACCATAACTGTGGTGATCTTCTGAGTGCTGAGAATCCTGTATATTGTGTGGAGCCTCCATATCCCCAATGGCAAAGTGCTAATTTTTCCTATCTCTAGAGGAGTTTGGATGACCAGTTTCAGTATCCATAATGCAGCCCCCATTCACACAATAAACACACAGTGTACCCTGCATGAGCAGAACACTGGTTTGAAATACAGGCTCACCATCTTTAAAATTATCTCTTGTATGGCACGAAGCAGGAAATGTTCCAAATTCTTCAATTAACTACTTAGAGTTGTTTCAACATTGAAGTACTACAACATGAAAATTCCAGCTGTGTTGAAAGTAAATAACAGTCTGAATTGTGTAAGGGCTGTGAACCTATTAGAGAGCAGTCCAGTTGCCTAAGAGTTAATAGAATTTACAACTGCAGAAAAGCGAAGTGTGTGATAAAGAAGCTCGGGTACAAAACAGACCATAAACCAAAAGTACCTGTACAAGGAAATGCCTAGATTTCATAGAATGTTACTTACTTTCCATATAAAACCTACCTCTGGAATTTTGCACAGTCCTGAGCTACTGAAGGAGCAATTATTTGCATGCTGAGCAGCACTGGCACATTTACTTAGCTCTAGATTACATTACTACAGCACTCAGAACTACTGTTGCTCAAAAAGCAACTGGTTTGCATACTGGGCAGCATCACCAGATAGGTCAGCTGTAGATTATGCTAAGTAAGCACCCATGCCTCATCTGGTTGTAAACACCTCTCATTCTTTTCCTTGTAAAGCACATATTAATGACCTGCAACCATGGATGGGCACTTTTCTGCTAATTCTACATCTAGCTTGGTGGACATGGAAATGCTGTAGCAATGTAACAATTGCCTTATGCATGCTGACAACCACTTAATTCTGAAACAGACAGATACTGTATGTGGGAAATAAAGTTACACAATGTCACTAGAGGCAACACTTTCACATACAGACAAAAAATACAAATAGGTTGCCAGCAGCACACACAAACAACACTCACCGCATTTAAAAAGGACCAGACATATAGAACTACATATGAGGAGGTGCTCACATGTAACTTAACCAAACTTCAAAGGCCACTCAGACTCAGTCCTCAGAAACTCTGTATGCACCCAAACAAGACAACTCCCACCACAACCCATAAAACCAGATCTCATTGTGTCTCAACTACCAAACCCATAGAGCAAAACACCACATAACCCAATATTCTGGTCATAGGAGACACCATTGTGAGACACACTGACGTCCCTCTCACCAGGCTGGATAACGAGAAGGTTATAGTTTAGCTGTCTCTCAGGGGCCAGGATTCACCAGATCATGCATGCACTCAGGGCACTAAACCCCAAGTACCATAGTCCGTGTGGGTGTAAATGACCTGAGACATACCTCTGTGAACTATATGAAGAGACACATGATTGAGCCCTCAGAATATATATCACAGGCAGCTATTAACCTAGCATTGAGCAGCATTCTACCCTCTCCAAGGATGATGCCACAATACAAACAGAAAATAATTTACTTTAATAATTGGCTTAGCTACTGGTGTCATTCCAAAGAGGCCCACTATTTGTCAGCCTGGGAGAACGTGATTGGCAGGCCATGCTGCTTTGCTTGGGATAGTCTTCACCTGTCATCACTAGGCTTTTGGATATTGGCCAAAACATTGTCCACCCCGAATAGTGCCTTTTTTAGGCATTGCCAAACAGACAAACCTTCCAACATAGCAAAGTCTACTTAGGATAAGCTAAATGTATTACTACTCAATGCTAGGACTCTCAAAAAGAAACTACATTCCCTGGATGCACTCCTCACCCTGGAGAATGCTGGCATCTGTACAGTTGCTGAAACATGGTTCAAAGCCATGGAAAGCACCCTGACTGTGCATAGCTATAATGCCTTTTACATGTTCCATTCACCCATTGCACATAAAAGGGTAAAAGGTGGAGGTATATCCATCTACATAAAGGATAAGCACACCTCAAGAGACAATAATGAAATGCTTGAGCTACTCCATGTCCAACTAACCACAGGAAATTTCCATTATCATACCCTTGCTAGCTACAGGCCCCCCATCATGAACCAGGAAACCCAGAAATCATACCTGAATTTACTAGAATCATTTACCATTGCACCCAGTAACGAACTCATGGATGATTTCAACTATCCCTCCATTAACTGGGAAGCAAACATGACCACTAACATGCAGGCTCAAAAATTTCTAGACTTTGTAAATGCAAATGATCTGAAGAAGTTAGTCCACACTCCCACTATAGGTACAAATATCCTAGACCTGGTACTCACAAATATGGGAGAACTTTGCACCCCCCCCCCCCGAGTGTGATGTTCACACTGGTTAGATCATATCACAAGTGGTCTCCCTTGAAATAAATTTAAAAGTAGAACCCCCCCCCCCACCTAATGCCAAAACATTTAAAAACTTTTCCAAGGCAAACTACCTCCTATTACATGATGGCATAGCTAGTTTCCAAGCTCACCCAATCCCCCCCCCAAAAAAAACACAGAAGCCTAAGCAAAACATACACAAAAGCTCTGTATAAACAACTGCATAGAAACAACAGTATCAGGTTGAATTAAGCCTAGGACAAACCACAAAAACAAGCCATCCTTGTGGATTCCTGGTATAAATAGGTTGTAAAACAAAAGAAAGAAAATCCCATCTAGAAGTAAAACAGAATGTGCACAACAGAGTAAAAACTCCCTTGTAGTCTAAAGAAGGAAGTCAGGGTACTACATAAATCTTCAATAGCAAATTATGAGGTAGAAATAGCCTCCCAAGCTAAGAATAACTGTAAGACATCTTTCAGTTATGTCCACAGTCTTAAAGACAACACCCAACAATGTGTGGAGTTAGTTGTAGATGGAATTACCTATACTGTGCCAGAAGACATAGCAAATCTGCTGGCCAATAAATTCATCTTAAATTTCACCTTCCCATCACTTCCAGTTACCCTCCAAGAAATACCCTCCACCATTCCTCCACCAGTTATCAAAGAACAGGTCGCCACTGCACCCTCTAAAGCTAAAAGCATAGCTTTGATGGATCCTGACAATATTCCAGGATGCTTCTTAAACAGCATGAAACAGGACTCATCAAGCCCACTAGGATCTCTGTTTAACCACAGCCTCCAAACTGGTTTTGTCCCTGTGGAGTGGAGGGCAGCAACAGTCATTCCTCTTCATAAAGGGGGACCATTAACAGACCCAGAAAATTCCAGACCTATAAATTTGACTGGTCTTGTATGTAAGGCCATGTAAAGAATCATCACAGACCTGACAAATAATGAAATAGGAAACCTCCCAACACCGGACCCAAACCAGTTCTGTTTTGTCAGGGACGGGTCATGACTTTTCAATCTGGTGGGTTTCCTTGAGAAAGTCACTAGGGCTATGGATGAGGGTAAAACAGTGCATACTGCCTACCTTGACCTGGCTGACGTATTTGTCTCAATTTCCCACCCAGGTATTGTAAACTCACAGAACTGGGCAAAAAATCCCTACTTTACCAGATGAATAGCCAAATGGCTCATGGATAGGACAGGACACATAGTGTTAAGAGTGAGTGAATCCAGATCCAGCAAGAGGCCAGTTACTAGTGATATGCCACAGGGCTCAGTGTTGGGACCTCTCCTGTTCAAAATATACTTCTCTGAAGTCAAGGCTAATGTAGGAGGCTGACTAAGTTTGCTGATGACTGCAAGCTTGGGGCAATCATACACTTTGGGAAGTTAGATACCTCTGCAAATTGCAACATCAATAGCACACCCCAAAGAGTGGCCTCAGAGGTGAGAGATCTAGATTCACAGATAGATAGTAGCCTGAACTTTGACCGCCATGAGTTCACAGTGGTGAGGAAGTCCTTCTGTATGGTACAGCTTATAAGCAAAGGCATCCCGTGTAGATCCAGTGAAGATATAGTCTCACTGCACTAGGCCCTAATCTGACCAATAACTGAGTATAATGCATTTTTTGGCATGTACTTGACCAGGTACTTGCAACAGCAGGAGCAGCTTCAGAGATTCATTACAAAAAAATGCAGGGTGTAAACATGTCCTATGCAGATAAGCTAAATGCCCTATCCCTTTACTTTGTCTCCTACTGACTATTAAGGGGTGATCTTAGCTAACCTAAAAGGCACTCACAAATCCTGTTCCAGTGCTTAGACTATGATTGAAGAGAGTACCCAAAAGGGTTGGTAATTCTTGTTGGAGTCCATGTAGAACTCAGCCTGGGATGTTATCAGGTCTCATATATGGTGTGTTTTTGGCCTTAGAGAGGGCATTTGCAACCTGCTTTTTAGAGATGCAAGGAAGGGGACAAGTGGTAGGGATGTCATGGGGAATGAAGCTTTCACAAAACCTGTTGGCCAACAGGTAAGCTATGACCACAGTCTCAGTATACATGGTATCATTTACTACCAGTTCGACACAAATCTGGACCTTTCCTTTTAGGTTATGAATGTAACTACAGAACACCTTATGGTTGTCCTTAGTTGAGGAAGCTAATTTGGATTTGTACTTTGCTTTGGAGGACTTCACAAGAAGACTTATTTGCTTGTTTAAGCTGAAGAGGGAGTGTTTTCAGTTCAGGGCTCGCTCCCTGTTACTCTTAGACAGCAATTTCTTCCTCTCATTGTAAAGCCTGTTAATGTCAGTTGTCCATCAGGCAGGTTTGCGCTTCCTTGAGGAGCTTGTTTTGGTGCTATCAGGATGGCCAAGTCAATGCAGTTATACAGGTGTTTGTATAAAGCATTGGCATAGAACTTGTATTAGTTGTCAGTTCCATCTGAGGGGGTGGAGCAGTGAAGCTATTTATACCATTCCATAAGAGGTTTTAATCTGCTTTGGAGAAGTTTTTTAGTTTAGTTGCTGCTGGAGGGGGATCAGGCTTGATATTTACTTTGAATGAGGCTGATTTGTGGTCAGATCTCACCAGGGAAGACCTTACAGTGGGGGTGATACATTGGCCCCATATTGATAAGCACCAGATCCGGGATGTCGGCACCTCTTGTGGGGGTGTCAACCAACTGGTCCAGGGCATTGGAGTTAACGTAGTTGAGGTACTTTTGGGCAAGTGAGTTTGAGCATGATTAATTTGCCCAGTCAATGGATGGGTAGTTAAAGTTGCCCAAAACCATGGTGCTCGGATCTATCTTAATAGACTCAAATAGATTCAAATAGGCAGAGTGGGTGTCCTGATTCATGGAGAGCATCTTGTAGCTGGCAATGACTTGAATAGGTGTCCTACAAGCAGTTAATTCCACCTGAAGTATCTCCAGGGAATCACACTGTTTAACCAATCTAGAGGTGTATGTAACTTTAATGAATATTGATACACCGCCTCCTTTAGTTTTCATGCCTTCAGTTTGCGGTCTGAACATGTGGAAGAAGGTATAACCTAGTATAGCTGGGATGCTCTCCACAGCCTTAAACCAGGTCTCTGTGAATGCACAAATATCTGCCTCTTCCAAGGTGAGAAATGCTTCCAGTGAGTGCAGTTTCATGTTAAGACTCCTAAAGTTTAGCAGCATAACCTTAAGGTTGTTTTTAAATGAGTTTTTTATGTCAGGAATTTTGTCCTTGAGGCACTGCCTAAAAAGGAAATATGGGGGGTGGCAAGAGCCTTAGCCAGTAGCTAAAATCCCAGGGGGTGAAAGATGAAGACCATCGCTGGCAAAAACATTGAAGTCTGTTGAGCATGTCATCCCAGGCTGACAAATACTAGATCCCCTTACAATGGCACCAGAAACTAAGCCAATTATTGAAGTCAATCATTTTCTGTTTGTATTGAGGCATCATCCTAGGTAAGGGTAAAATGCAATGTAAGGCTAGGGACATACCTGCCTGAGACACATGTTCAGAGAGCTCAATCATGTCTCTCTTCATATAGTCCAAAGAGGTACATCTCAAATTGTTCACACGAACATAGACTATGATGGAGTCATAACAGTACCTGTTCTTCAGAGACTTGAGTGCATGTGTTATATGGCATATCCTGGCACCTGACAGATGGCTGCCCATGACCTTTTCCTTATCCAGCCTGGTGGGAGGGACATCTGTGTGTCTCACGATGGAAACACTTATAACTAATATGTTTGGTTTTGTGTTTTGTCTTAAGGGCTTGACAGGTGAGACACTGGTGCATGAGCTATTACG